>NC_142012.1:152048778-152348778 GCF_049901735.1 Notechis scutatus
CGACACCACCCCCCACAGTCACGTGATCAAAATTCAGAGGCTTGGCAACTGGCATGGACTTATGACAGTTGCAATGTCCTGGGGTTATGTGATCGCCTCTTGCAATGTTTGTCAGCTTTGGAAGCCATATTAGCACCAGATACTTCCACACGACCACATTCTTGAGCCTGGGAAAATGGGAGGGGGAATTTCTTGGAGTGTATGTGGTTAGACATAATAGCATTTTTCTTCTAAGGCAAGGTCATGTTATTTCTGCACCTGGGTGAGAGGAAGTCTCAAGTTGGGATAGATGGTGATTGGGGCATGTGATGCAATGATGGGTGCAGGGGGTGGATTTGTAATTTTTTACTTATTGCAAGGAAACCCAGAACTTTCAGATTCGGGATTTCCCAGACGTGCCAGTTTACTACTCTAATAAAAAGAACCTTAGAGAGGATGTCTGTCTCAGTTATTTGTTGGAGTGGAGGTTTTCTGGAACGCTGACAATGTTCTGACAAGCAAAGACAATGGGAAAGCCAGATCCACTTAACAACTATGTTACTAACTTAAAAACTGCAGTGATTCACTGAACAACAGTGGCAAGAAAGCTTGTAAAACGAGGGAAACTCACTTATCAACCATCTTGCTTAGCAATCAAAGTTTTGGTCTCAATTGTGGTTGTAAATCAAAAACTATCTATATATCGATATCCATAACAGAAAGAATCCTATGTTCCTCTGTCTTGTGAATGGCAGTACTATATCAGTGACACCAGCACAAGGCAGGCTCATAAAATGTAAGATGTCCATTAAAATTTATTGTTCTTTCTTAACTGGCCAACAGAAAGTGCTAGAAAAGGATGAATATGGTTTTGAAGAATAAGGGGGATGACGTTTCTCTACATTAATCTTTCTGAAGAATATATACAGTACGTCAATAAAAATGTTTGACGCAAGAATATTTTTGAGTTGGAAAAGAGAATGTTATCTTAGATCATCTGTCAGACTTGAGCAGTTAATTATGTAGCTAATGTTGGACATGAAAAAATATAAAAGGGTATCTATGCAAAAGTCATTTTAGCTGTCAGAAAGTTAACATGTTTTCCCCCCCTTACTTTGATGTTGCTTAGTTAGGTTTGGAAAGCAATTACGTTTACTACCTTGGACATAAAAGTAATGATGGGAATGGTAATATGGCATCTTTGTGATTTTTGGATACTGCATTTGCCTTTTTAAGTTTTAGAAAACATACTAAGATTGTCTTTGCTTCAAAAGTAATACTGATCTCGGGAGATAATATTCCAGAAAAGTTTTACCACGTACTTCTAAAAACAGCACATATCTGATAAAGTTTAGCTAAATAGAAATACAAATTCAAATTTTTGAGCATAGAGCAAAATCTCACAAGTCCTCCACCTGTAGGGGAAGGGATTGTAAATCTTGGGTGTGGAGTGAAAAGGGGCATCAGCCTAGAATCCCTATGTAGCCACAAGCAAACCCCATTGGGCTTAGTTGAACTAAGCACTCAACTAAGTTGAGTGCTGTTGAACCTTATCTAACTCTAAGCAGGTACCAACCATTAACTGAGAAGATTTTTGTGCAGAGGCTTTTAACAATAAATCAGTTTAATTAAACCTTCATGTGTGGACCTGATCGCTCATGCCTGATATACCTAATTCAATACATTCCTGTTTCTATAAATTTCATATTTATCATACTAAGTCCCCAAAATTATAGAAGCCAGTTTCTTTATTTCTTTATTTAATTAATGTAAACAGTTTAACAAGTTTTCAAACTAATAATCAATTAAAACAAGAAACAAAAGAGAAAGACAATTTAAAAACAACACACCGTGTCTAGGGTAACTCAAAAAAACATAACCACAGTATTAAGATGGACTCACTCAACCATCTAACCCCATACCCAGCGGGGGAAAACAGATATATAATATACTAGCTCGATACCCATGCTTTCCTATGAAACTATGTGGGCGGGCTTAGTTTTTGGGAGGAAAATAAGGGGAAAAAATTCTGCCTCTGCCTACCAGCATCCATCAGTATTCATCTGGCTAGTGTCCTGCCAGTGTGTGAGACTGTTTGAAAACTAAAACAGTATTTGCTGTATGAGCAAGGAGACAACAAGGAGCCTGGGCGTGGCTTAGCTCAACTGTTCTGTAGGAAAGCTGCTTGGTGCTGTGAAAGTAAAACTGAAACTAAAATTCCTCTCCTCTGCTTCTGTTTTGCATTTGGAACAGATTTCTTTTCAGGTGGGAAGAGGGAGTAGAACTCCTTAGCATCAGGGCATGTTAATAATAATATATGAAATATTATTGCTCTGATGGTCATTTCAAAAACTCCTTTTTAGTGAGTACCTAGAAGCCAAGAGCGATATACCTGCCAAATTTCAAGTTTATAAGCTTTACGGTTCTGGAGATTTTGTGATGAGTGGTATTTTGCTTTTATATATATATAAATTGGCAAGGATCAGGGCCATCTGAATTATTGGGTATATGCTGTTCCTTGAGGCAGAAGCTGTGACAGAGGAGGCATGCTGCTTGGGTTCTATCAGAGAACAATATTTAATATAGAGGACCTGGTGCACACCTATCCTGTCATTTTGGCAGGGATGAGAAAATGATTGGAGATGATCATCCCAAAGCTACTTTTTCAGGAGGCAACTGGACTTTCTTGTTTTTTCTTTGAAGCCGTTTCACTTCTTATCCAAGAAGCTTCTTCATCTCTGACTGGGTGGTGGGGAATGGAAGGATTTATATTCCTTGCAAACAGCTGGTCATTTGCATTGTTTTAGACAGTGGTTGAGGCCACTAGGAAGTTTATCTGTGACCTCAGGGTCACCCAAGTAGAGCAAATGGATGTGGAACCTTCTTGGATGCAGGGTGTTTTCTGTCCTGTGTCCCTTCACTGTTGAAGTCAGGTGCAAGCTGTTGAGCATGAGTCTGTGTTGTCTACACCTCAAACAAGTGCAAATGTTTCATATAATCTGGAATTTTTCTGGAAATCCATTCATACTCCCATTCCATTCGAAGGGTGTTCATCCCAATGTGCATAGCTAAAAGTCTATGGAGATCCAGGTCATCCAGGTCAAGCTACTTCAGCTGATATAAATCCTTCCATTCCCCACCATCCAGTCAGAGCTGAAGAAGCTTCTTGGATGAGAAGCGAAACATCTTGAAGAAAACCCCAAGAAAGTCCAGTTGCCTCCTGAAAAAGCACCTTTGGGACAACCATAACCTGCATGTCTGAGAATCTCCATAGGATTGGAGATGATGGACATACGAGTTAGCCATTTGGTAGTGTGAAGATCTTTATAGTCAATAAACTTAATTTTGAACTGTACCTGGAATCCACTGAAAGCCATTACAGTTGATGAAGTTGAATTGTTGCAAGAATACACTGTGGTATGCCCATAACTATTCATATTCCTCCATTCTGCACCAGCTCCAGCTTCTGAGAGTTCTTCAAAGGTAACACAGAACAATAATCTATACAGGTGATGATTGAAGTATGAGTAGCAGTGAATAGGATCTTCTGGACTAAGAATGATGCAATTGTTACTCCTGATTATCTGTGCAAAGGCCCTTTCAGGCATGGCTCCTCAAATGGCACTGAGAATCTTAAGAGGATTCTTCCATTGTGCATTATTTCTGCATAAGGAACTGGTATCCCATTCAGAATCAAAGATGGTAGGTCCCAAAACCACAGCTACTCAGTGTAGCTAAAGCTGACCTTGAGCTAGTTCCTCCCCATCCAGGTTGTCCAGAAATCCCTTCTCCCAGGGACATCTAAAGTTATAAGCTGTCTACCTTTCCACAACCCATCTCCAGAAAGGATAGGTAATGACAGAATGATTTTTTTTTTTCAAATTGTATTGATTTTTATTAATTACATTTCTTAGTGTTTATTAAACACTGTGTTGTCTGGGTATTTAATTTGCTGAACAATTCTGATTATATTCTTTTTTTCCCCAACCACTGGTAAAGTAGATTCCACGTTTGATAGTATTCTGTGTCTTCTTTCTGCTTAATTTTCAATGTCAATCTATCCATTTCTGCACAATCTAGTATCTTAATTATCTCTTCATCTCGCGGTGTTTCTTCATTTTTCCAATATTGTGCGAATATAATCCTCGCTGCTGTTACAACATGTAATATTAAATACATACTTTCCTTATCTAATTTTTCTGATATTATACCTAATAAAAACAGTTCAGGTTTAAAATCTACATGTTTCCCTATCATCTTTTCTAGCCAACTGTGTATCTTTGCCCATTTTTTTTTGTTTTAGCACAAGTCCACCACATGTGATAAAATGTGCCCATCTTTTGATTACAGTTCAACATTTGCTAGAAACATTTTTAAACATTTTAGCTAAACTAGCAGGTGGTAAATGCCCTCTATAAAACATTTTATATATATTTTCTTTATAGGAAGTTGTCATTGTTAATCTATAGTTCCTTTGCCATAAATTTTGCCATTTTTCTAGTTCTATATTATAACGAAAGTTTTTTTCATTGTGTCTTTTATTTGTTCATCCTTTCAACAAAAGTTATATACCTTCTTACTTAGTTAGAATGAAAATTCTCAAATACCCTTGTGTTCAGGAATGGCTTCTTAACAAGGAGCTACTGCCTGCTAATTCACAGCAGCAGAGCTAGTTTCACTCAATAATGAATTCACCTTCATGTGAATCCAAATACCGGCATTTCACACTAAAAAACCAGCCACCTCTTGAAAAACATCTCACAAGATTTTCCCTTGTGTCTCCTATGCACCAACGATTTACCAATAAATGCTAACGGTGGGTTCATTAGCAAGGCTGCTTGTACCACAACAGTGCTCTTCATTAGGGAAAATTGAACTACAACAGCAATCATAACACAAGATGTATAAAGCTGGATATTTACAAGCACAAATCATCTTCAACTATGAAAATATCCTGCATTATTCATAAAGATTTGCTCTGTTGCCATGGTTGTCTTAAAGCTACTTCGGCTTCTAGTTTGATTGATAGGAGACACTGGATATATTTAATTAGATAGAGTGTTGCATCTGTTTATATTTCCAAAAATTCCCTGATCCTGAAAACAATTGGTTTTCCAGTTGATTTCCATCCTAACTCTTTCCTCTGCCTCCTGTGGTAGTTTTCTGGGCTACAGGAGGGTATTTGTTAAGGTAAATTAAAGCCTTCTCATAAGTGAGATTTAAAAGTACTATTCCTACCTTAATGTCTACCAGAATTGCTCTTACTGAGTAGAATGGATGCACTACAGTTTAAATAAAGTTGGGAAACTCATCAGCCAGAATGTACATAATTTAAAACAAATATTTCTAATTTATCTCATTGCTCCAAGCCTAAATTATATAAAAAGATGTATCATATTCAAAGAATATCAGCTTTGGGAGGTCTACCTCATCCTGAGTTCCATTGTACCTGTTGCAATCCTAGGCACTAAATCACATATTCTCTCTCTCTTTTTCTCTTTCTCTTTCTCTCTCTCTCTCTCTCTCTCTCTCACACACACACACACACACCTCATCAGCAATCTTGGATAATCATCTTTTTGACTCTCCATCTCATACCCAACAAAACCCTACTTCTGTGCTGTATTTGCATACATGGGCTTTTTCCATAGAATACTTTGGCACAGGTTTGGAAAAGTCCTAAATTTATTGTGGATGTTCCAGGAAAGAAGGTAACAGGAGTGGAAGTTGTAATTCAGGTTCACTTTAGATGTTTTAACTTTACAATGGTGAGTGGAAGAAGAATATCATGGCTTCAAAATCTAAAGGACTGGTTTGGATAAAACTCAACATCATTTTTTTGTGTAGCTGTTGATAAAAATAGGATCGCCAACATGATCGCCGACGTCCGATGACAGATATGGCACAAGAAGAAAAAGAATGTGTGTGTGTGTGTGTGACTGAACTCAGCATAAATGATCCTGCAGAAAAACAGATCTATCACAGTTAGGGAAGATGCTTTTCAGCACCACTAGTGAGAATAATGTGCTATGCAAATAAACGGAATTTTCTGATCCTGTATAGACAAGGAAAATCTGCAGGTCTGTCTACAGAATTCAGGGATGTGGCATCTGGTGTTGGAGAGCCTGGAATTGTGCTTATAAAAGCAGAAGATGGAAAAGAAGGGAATCAGAAGGAGAAATCTATATCAAAAGAATGTGGTCACTTATCGGTAGCTAATCCTTGACTAGATAGAACAGGGTTGGATGCTAAGGTAAGCAAGAGATGATTACCTTTAAAGCTATATCCCTGAAATAAGATATATCGTGGCCTTACAAATAGGAATTATATGGAGAGAAAAAGGATCATGTGGCATATTGCATTCCACTACACAGATCTAGCTTGAATTACATTGCTTTTTGTCAGTGGAAAAGTGATGGGCTTTCCGATTTCAACTTTAAACATTATTTTTATGAGCACAGTGCAAGAATCAGTGCTGAGTGACTTTGATCTTCCTTTTTATCCTGTGGCTAAACAAACTACCATAAACATTCAGTTCTGCTCGAAACCACAGTGGAATAGGATTATCTTTGGTGGCTTTGTGAAATTTAGTATTTAGAGGAGGAGGATGCATAAAATGCTGCGGGTAAGGATTTCCAGAACAAGAGGACACAACAGAATGCTTAATCAATGTCTTGTATGGAATGGGGACTCTAGGCAGCCCCAGTCACATTCTTACATGTTTGCTATATACCAACATATACTTAAAGAATTCTTTTTAAGACATACGATTCCGGTTTTTGTGAACTTGAGTTAAGCACCTGATGTTGACTTACACTAATTCAGACGATTAGTCCATTTATCTAAGTCACAGTTTCTCAACCTTAGAATCTTTTAGACATGTGGACAGCAACTCCCAGAATTTCCTAGCCAGCCATTCTGGCTGGGGAAATTCTGGGAGTTAAAGTCCATTTGTTTAAAGTTGCCAAGATTGGGGGACCCTGATTGAAGTGAATGCAATCTGTTTAAGGAGTAGCAGATATATCTACAACACAACTTGTCATCAGCGCTAGAAATAGATACTAAAAAGATGTTTTCATCTAGGAAAACACTCTGGATTCCTGTGAGAACACTATGAAAGCTTATCAATGTTTTGGCCAAATATTCAATATATTTTCATTCTCAGGTATGGCTGTGGATTACCCTTTGTGGGGACTTTGCTCTCTTGATGGATAGAATCTCATCTGGGAAACCAGTGACTTAAGACCAATCTGATTACTCAATTAACCCAATTTCTAGATTTGCATGGCAGACTAAATCCCAAGCTAATCAAACATAGTGGGCTTGTACAACTTAACTTAGCAAAAACAGTTGATCATAAATGTAGCTACAGGATCTTTGTTAAAATGACTGCACATATTAAGTCTGCTAGTTCGGTTGCCTTAGCTTTTCTAGTGTAGGAATGGTATCACATATACTTTTCAGTGGGTCACCAGTAAAATTAAGTGAGCCAAACTTCAGGGAACAGTGGTGTGGTAGCTTAGCAGTTAAGATGCTGGGCTTGTTGACCAGAAGATTGGCAATCGGAAACCCAAAGACTGTGTGACAGAGTGAGCTCCCATTCTTGCCCTAGTTCCTGCCAATCTAGCAGTTCGAAAGCATGCAAATGCGAATAGATAAATAGGCATTGTTTTGTTGGGAAGATAACAGCTTTCCATGTACCTTGGGGTATAATCATGCTGGTCACATGACCATGGAAATGTCTCCAGGCCGTACTGGCTCGCTCCCTTGGCTGAGAAATGGAGATGAGCATTCCCTCTAGAGTCAAACAGAACTGAACAAGGAAAACCTTTAACTTTTTTCAGATAACAGCCCCTGGAGGAAATGTGAAGTACTGTCATAGCAGGAGACTCATCCAGCTATCAATGTCTCTCAGGTGTATTTAAAATGTGATTTGATTCAGTATTTAATACTTGGATAACCATAAGTGATCATTGCCCATCTATGTTAGAAATCCTAATCTAGGGTTCTCTTTTATACCCTTAGAAACTTTACAAAAAAGGAAAATAAATTCTCAATCTTGATTTCTTTCCACCTGTCCTTTTGGAGGTGCTGGAACACATTTTATTTTCTCTAGCTCTCAGGGGCTATGCCAGAAGCTGCTACAGCAGGAAAAAAAAGAAGAAGAAATGGACAGAGGACTAGGAGAAAACTCTAAAGCTCATTTCATTGTCATGGAATTAGGAAATAATTATGTCAATATAGTTAAGAGGATTACTTCCCATGTATTCGGTTATCTTCCCCTGCTGTTTAAGAGCTAACATTACAGTATTCAAGAATGATATTTTGAGTAATTTTGGAATAGCTCCCAGGGACTGCATGTAAAGCTATTATTTTGATCATCCCTGCTTTAACTGAGAAGAATTGAATTTGGGTTTTTCTAAGGAAAGGAAGAACTCTGTGCTGGAGGTCTTGCCAGAGGTGGTATTTAGCAGGTTCTAACCAGGTCTGGAGAACCGGTAGTGGAAATGTTGAGTAGTTCGGAGAGGCAGCAAACACCATCTCTGACTGGCCTTGCTCCCATCTATTCTCTGCCTCCCGAGTCCCAGCTGATTGGCTGGGTCTTCTTTTGTTGCCCTGCACAGGAGAACAGAGCTGGAAAGCAGGTTAGTTGGGTGGGGAGGGAATGGGGATTTTGCAGTATCCTTCTCCTGCCATGCCCACCAAGCCACATCCACAGAATTGGTAGTAACAATTTTTGAATCCCACTACAGGGTCTTGCCTCTCATTTAGGCATCATTTTGTCTTGTCTGGATAAAATGCCAAGAATCCTTTGTTTTTAGTAGTAGTGGGTTGAGTCCTACAACTTTCTCTTTCATGTAACCTATGTAACCATGGATTACATAGATTGGGGAGGGGGTCAATCTCAAGGACAGGGGGCCAGATCTGGCCTGAAGAGTGCTTAGATCTGGCCCACAGGGCCACCCTGGAAACAACGAAGGACCGGCCTGCAGTGCCTCTGCCAGTAAAAACACATCCCGGGAGCTTGTTTTCATTGGCAGAGCGCTTGAGCCCCTACAGGCACCCCTGACACAAGTGATGTCAAGATGGCCATGTCCACCTTGTCCATGCCCCCGCCCCCACATCCCCCTGAGGTCAAACACAACCCTGATGCAGCCCTCAATGAAATCAAGTTTGACACCCCTGACATAGATATAAGGTTTTTCTTATTGGGAAAATCTCTTTCTGTTTCAGTGGCCTCACAGCATTTCCCAAACTTTTATTTAGGGAAGGAATAAATGAAAATCTCCCAACAAATACACGTAGCTGTTCTGGAAATGAGGGAGGTTCCTTTGTGACAGAAACTGCTTTGATTTATATGATCAAAGTCTGCCATTATTTATACAGGTAGACCTCAATTTATAACAGTTCGTTTAGTGACTGCTCAAAGTTACAATGGAGCTCAAAAAAGTTACTTTTGAACATTTTTCACACTTACGACTGACTCATATTTATGATGGTTGCAGTGTCTTGGGGTCATGTGATCCCTTTTTGCAACCTTCTGACAAACAAAGACAATGGGGAGGTCAGATTCATTTAACAACCATATTACTAATTTAACAACTGCAGTGATTCACTTAATAAATGTGGCAAGAAAAGTTGTAAAATGCGCCAAAACTCACTTAACAAATTTCTCATAAATGTTGAGCTCAATTATGGTCATAAATTGAGGATTCCCTGTACAACAATGGATGATATGCCTTGCTGTTTTATTGACCAAAAATAAGGGATCGCAAAAAAGCAAAGCAAATACCAGAACCCAAACAATGAAGTCTGTAAATTTAAAAAAATATATGTATATTTACAGTATGTGTCTAGAGACAGAGACCTGCCCCCACAATTAGAAATATACAATTAAACTTTTTTATTTCTTTTACTCTTTTTTTAAATTGGAAGACAAAGTTCCAATTTCCAACTTTGCTCATGTCCATAACTCATTTTATATTTTAATATATTTTCCATGTTCATCGCTTCAATAGAAGCATGAATAAATGCTAGGAAATAAGCAAGCACACTGAGACTGGTCTGCATAATTTATAATCCACATCCTCTTCTTTATTGATATCCCTTCAGATACTGAAAGACTGCTATCATCTCTCCCTTTAGCTATCCCTCCTTTAGACTAAACATACTAAGTTATTTTCACTGCTCTTCATAGGATTCAGCCTCTGGGCCTTTTACCATCTTCATACTCTTCTCAGAATACATTAAGAATGCCTTAATATCATAGTCCCTTTTCTGCAAGCAATCATACTGCTAGGCTGTGACTGTCTGGAGGAAGACCTGCCTAGCTTTATAATTTTATTAGTGCATCTGACTTAAAGAAAAATAACTGAATATGTTATGCATGGCGTGCTTGCTTCATTTTGTCATCCTACTCAGTTGATTCAATTCATCATATTTCATTGCCCAATAAATTATTGATACAATATCATAAAGGAAGTAAGGAACTTAGCAATTCTTTCTTCCATACCACCATCAGAAATATGGAAGAAAACCTAGCACAAATTCCCTTTCGTCAAAGTCCCAAATCATATGTGCCAATAATAATAATAATAATGGATAGTAACTATCTTAATTTAGTTTCTGAGATTTTAGTTTATTTGTGGAAAAAAAACAGGATTAATATAGTAGATGAAAAAAAAATCATGAATGCTCTCCCAGTCTTATCCAAGTCATCGGAATAGCAACTTCAGCACCTTGGACAGCACCACTGAAGTTTACATCATTCCAACAAATGCTTTCTGGAATAAAACACACTACTACTACTTCATCTAATTCTTAAATTAATTCATTTTCTGGATGCATATTGTATAATATATTAAACTAACAGAATAAGATGGTTTAATATGACATGGTAAGTAATAAAAACAACAGCTGAGGTTTACACTTAAATAGATTACCAAATCCCTTTTTGAATGCAGCCATTTGGGCTTATTCAGAATCAATGACCATCTTTCAGAAATGGTGTAGGGTCTCCTGCTTGGGCTGGGGGGGGGTTGGACTAGATGACCTACAAGATCCCTTCCAACTCTGTTAATGTTAATGTGCATAATGTGATTTCTCTGAATGCAGACTCAAATATTAGGGTTTATACTTTCGTATAAATCACAAATGTTGAGTTCATACAACATTGTTAAACTCAAAATCTGGGTGGCTGCATGGCTGTAACTTGCTTTTTTCAAATGGATAACCAGGTTATGGCTTAATATGTTGGCCTAATTCACATCACATACCACAGAAATGGGTGTTTTCCCATATGATGAATCATAAATTATCCATCTTCACTTCGGCTTAGTTTGGCATATTGTGCAAACTGAGCACAGAATTCATAGGCTACAAATCCTTGTGTGACTGCCAAAACGGCAGGCATTTAAACACTAGGCACTTTGACTTGCCAAACATTTTAAACTCTTTTATTGCCACTCTGTACAGTATCATGTTTGTGCTGCCGCTTGGTATTATGTTATGTGAAGAATAATCACCTGGCATTTTTATTATGCTGTAATCTACACTGAGGTTCATTAGGGAGTCTAGAAATGTTTAACTAAATAAATATACTAAATACATTCTCAGCATTCACTTGGTAACAATAGCAATATTATAGTGTTCCTGAGCAAGCCAGTTTTTGCTCTTATAATATGAACATAAGCAGCTACCGTGCAACAATTTATACCATTGTTCCTTTTAGTTCTATAGATTGCAGCAGCTTTGCTGAATTTCAGGTGTTAAGTATTTCCCAGCCCTCTATGGAGATGCTGATAACTGAAATTTTTCAAGCCAACAAACTATGTGATTAATCAGGAATTTATGGCTCTTTCCTTAATGCCAAAGGGAGAAAAACCCCAACACATTAATGTTTCTATTGATCCACATTTATATAAAAGATCCTTAGATGAAAAGGGAGAAGGGGACAAAAAAAATCAAGAAAACTCTAATTCATGCAGCTGTTGAAAAATAGTGTTAATCCAATAGCATACAAAGGACTTGGAAATGGCACCACATAAATAAATTGATTCTGCATTTAATTGTGCTTTCCAAAAGCCCAAGTAAGAAAAAAGTGTTTTAGCCAAATTAAACATCACAGATTATTATATATATAACACCATTGGACAATGTACTAAGTCTAAAAGGAAATTAGAATGAACAGTCTGATGTAGTAGTTAAGGACTCTCTTTGAAATCCTTCCTTCCTCCCTCCCTCCTTTCCTTCTTCCATTCCATTCCATTCCATTCATCTCACAGGATCTTTCTGGAAATAAAAGGAAATAAGTTCCCCCATATAAATGTGCCTTTTGTTCCTGAATAGATGAAACATATAACTAAGACATCAATATTTTAATCCAAACACATACCATAGAAATATCTTAATTACTGAATTTTACCAATGGAACAGGTAAACCTGAACCATCCCTTGGATTCTAGATAGGAAAAAATAAAACCTCTTTCTGTCTTACAACAAAGGCCCATTCCATCACAGAATGTTTCTAGGAATGATATTAACAGAATATCATTAAAGATGTACAGCATCACCACTTTCCTGCTACGAACCAGATAAACCAGCCTGGTGAACTGGAGCAGGTCCATTGGCAGAGATATCAACATTCTGGCCTTGTTGAAGCAGAAATATTCTGACTTGGGGCATGGAGATTTAATTTGGTTGTTATGTTTCTAAAGAATTCTTATGTCTACTTATCCTTCTTCATACATTGGCTTATCTCTTTTTATTTAATTTTTTTTTTTACTAACCAACCAAACTAATGGATATCATGAGCCTTTTGCTATGAAATAAAGCCCACCTTAATTCTGCATGCAAGAAAAGTTGTCTACAAAAATCATCCATTAAAATACTGTAACCCCACAAGGTTAGGTTTGCCACAATCCACAATGGAAGAATGGTGATGGAACTTGCAGACATGTCTAAATTGATTTCCTTGATTAGAGAAAAGAGAATATATACATTTATAGCTGATATTATGGACATTTGTTTATGAAACAGAAAAAATGCATTTATGATGATGATGATTAGGGGGGAAAATCCTGGATAATAAAAAGTGAGCTTTTTTTGTAATCATAATTGTAATGTTTTGCTACAAAGGAAATTGGAAGCTTCTTTCTATTTGTTTTAATCTTTTCTTTCTGCACTTTTGTCTTACGTCTTTTTTTCCTCTTTTTTTATTCTTTTCATTCTGTACTAGCTTGTGTTAGTTTTATATCCTTTTTTAAATATACTGTACATCAACGTACTTGTACTCGCAGATAGTGGCTCCATTCCTTGATTTTAAGTGAAGTCGTAATCTTTCAAATGAAATAGCAATGCACTCACTTGAGGGCTTTTAACAGACAAGACTAGAGTGGCAGAAAGAGCATAAGTGAAAGTTGGAACAACTGATGGGCGGAAATCTAATATCAATCTCCTTGGGAATCTACCTGCATAATGCACAGAAGAAGAATTGGTTCATTACATCATGCGGTTGCACATATTGTAGTACATTTTAATATGTGACATGTAAAGTAAAGGTAAAGGTTCCCCTTGCACATACGTGCTAGTCGTTTCCAGCTCTAAGGGGCAGTGCTCATCTCTGTTAGAAAGCCGAAGAGCCAGCACTGTCCAAAGACATCTCCATGGTCATGTGGCTGGTATGACTAAACGCCGAAGGCACACAGAACACTTCCCACCAAAGTGGTCCCTATTTTTCTACTTGCATTTTACATGCTTTCGAACTGCTAGGTTGGCAGAAGCTGGGACAAGTAACAGGAGCTCACTCCGTTACACAGTGCCAGGGATTCAAACCGCTGAGCTGCTGAACTTTCTGATCGACAAGCTCAGCGTCTTATCCATTGAGCCACCACGTCCCTGCATGTGACATCTAAGACAGTTCAAAACATATTTCCTCATAACATAACAGAATAACAGAGTAGGAAGAGACCTTGGGGCCTTCTAGTTCAACTCTGTGCTCAAGCAACAAACTCTATACCATTTCAGACAAATGGCTGTCCAGTATTTTCTTAAAAGCCTTCAATGATGGAGTGCCCATAACTTCTGAAGGCAAGCTGTTCCACTGGTTAATTGTTCTCACTATTGGGAAATTTCTCCTCAGATCTAGGTTGGTTTTCTCCTTGATTAGTTTGTTTCTTGTCTTGCCTTCAGGTGCTTTGGAGAGTAGGTTGAGCTCCTCATCTTTGTGGCAACCCCTTATATCTGTGATGACAAACCTATGACACGCAGAACCATTTGTACCGGTATGCGAGCTGCAGGCAAACTTACCGCACTGCGTCTGTGCGTGCCTCACAGCTGATTTTGGGCAGGTTTGAGGCCTTTTTCAGACTCCCAGTGGTTTGAGGAAGGCTTCTGAAGGTTTTTCAGGCCGAAAACTAGGCCCATTTCATCACTTGCTGTTTTTCCGGAAATACCAGAAGTGATGAAACGGGCCCAGTTTTCGGCCTGAAAAGCCTGCAGCAGCCTTCCTCAAGCTTCTGGGAGGCTGAAAAAGGCCTCAAACCAGCCAAAAATCAGCTGTGAGGCACAGTGCAGGTAAGGGGGTGGCGGTGGGTGGGTGGGGATTGCACATGCATGCATAGGGGGGCGCACATTGCCTTCTGGGTACTGACACATGAGCGTGAGCATGGAGGTGCGCACACAATTTTTGGCACAGGAGCTCAAAAAGGTTAGCCACCAGTACCTTAGATATTGGAACACTCTTATTATGTTGCCCCAGTCCTTCTTTTTGCTAGATTAGCCATGCCCCCCTGCAACCATACTTGATATGTTTTAGCCTCCAGCCCTCTAATCATCCTTGTTGCTCTTCTCTGTACTCTTTATAGAGTCTCAACATTTTTTCTATATTGTGGCGACCAACACTGAAATGTAATATTCCAAATGTGGTCTTACCAAAGCATGATAAAGTGGTACTAACACTTCACATGATCTTGAACACTTTTGTACATTAGAAGCTCCATTTTAGAGAGGCAAAAACCCATGGATTCAGATTTTACTATATGCTTATCTTGGGAAGATGTATTATTCCCATTTATTTGGTGCATGTTACAAATAACAGGAAATATGAAAAGCAAGAGGATCCAATTTGTGATTAGTAATAAATTTGCCTGGAATAAATGGAGCCAATGAAGAACTGAATATTTAACGCTTGTGTATCTCTACTCAGATATAAATCCAATGGGAATACTCTTCAGCCTTACAACTAGAGTAATTATTCTGGAGTAAACACATTACTAAAAATACAGCTGGCTGTTTTCTGAGAATTAGTGCCTGGTTTTAGCATGGTAGATCCAGCTGTTTTTAACATCAAACCTACTTGATTGTCTCAATCTTAGAAGATGTATTGGTGGATTGTCAGATATCTTACATTTCTCTTTCTTTCTCCTCTCTCCTCTTCCATTTTTATTTTCATTCATCCTCCCAATTGATGGTATGCATCCATTATTTTCATTTCCTCCAGGATTTCTTGCTTTGCTGTTTCTCATTTGGTTTCATAACCTGATACAGTAACCTGATTCCTCACATATACAGTAACCCTAACCCTACCCCTCAACTTATGAACCAAATTGAGCCCAAAATTTCCATTGCTAAGCAAGACAATTGTATAATGAATTTTGCCCCATTTTATGACTTTTCTGGCCACAGTTGTTAAGTGGATCAATGCAGTTGTTAAGCTAGTAACTTGGTAGTTAACCTGTCAGAAGGTGGCAAAAGGTGATCATACAACCCTGGGATACTGCAACCATCATAAATACATGCTATTCGTCAAATGCCTGGATATTGATGACATGACCAGGGGAATGCTGCAATGGTCATAATTGTGAACTTTCTTGGCCGCCTTGCACAACCTTGGCAAGGCTTGTTCTTATCTGGGACAATGAGTTTTTACTGTGAATGAACGGAATTCACAGAGAAGCATTAAAAAGGTTTTGCTTTTATCTCTGTTTGGTGTTTGTTTGCCTTGAACGAGGCTTTGAGTCAGAACAGGGAGGAATCATGGAAAGGAAATACTCAATTTAGTAAGATGTGCCTTTATTGATCTACCAACCCTCAGTCTTGGCTTCTATTCATCTTTAGCACATCCTTCTTTAAAGCCCTTGCGCCTTCTGCCCTCTTTGCCAATGCAGGTGTTTGGGCACTTTATGAAACAACTCCCCATCCTGAGCTTCTCAAGGATTGGTTAGACAAGCCTTTCTTAAACTTGGCTACTTTAAGCCTCCCAGAATTCCCTAGACAGTCATTTTGGGGTCCACACAACTCGCCAAACACTGGTTAGACAAAGATGTTGGGGGCAAACTCAAGATTATTATTATTTTGATTACTTAGAAGCAGAGAACATCTTCCTTTAGGCAGTTAGGAGTGGCAATGATGCTGGGGAAAAATACTCTTATTAGTCATATACTACAGGGCTTGAGACAAATCTCTTGAGTAAATACTACACAATATAGATCTCCCATTCTAAGTGAGGAAGCATCTTCTAGAGAGGGATGAGCTATAAGTCCTTTCAATCAATCAACCTCATTAATCTTGAATAGCTATTTATCTGCCTGCTAACATATATTCCTACCAGTGTCAAAGTATTCTGGGCCATATGAATAATTTCTTCCCTTCCTTGGAGATATATCTCTCTCTCTCTCTCTCCCCCTCCCTCCCTCCCCCCTTCTCTCTACACACACACACACACACACACTCCACAGAATGAAAGGGACTGGGCTGCAATTCATAGACTCCATTAATTTGGATTGTCTTTTGTTTTAAATGATAAACAATTGGAAAATAAAATGATTGTGGGGGGAAAAATGTTGGTACTGTATTTTACTTCCATTTATGATACAGCAAGGCAAAATGTTACCCCCCAAAAGTGCATTTTACATGAAACATTGAAGGTTATTGCTGGTACCTGTTTAAGTCATTTCAACTATTGTTTTTGACTAATCTCTTTTCCCCCCCTAAAAACTATATTCCACCTAAATTTGCCTTGCTGTATCATATGACATATATAATAGATGAATTCCAGCATGAATTTAATTAGGAAAGTTTCATTTTTCCAACATGGTGCCAAATTTGTTCTTACAGCTGTCAACAGATACCTTAGCAAATGAGTGATACTGTTCCATCTTTGTTTCCTGGAATTAATTTTAATAAAAATATTTCAGCTTTCAGTTCATATTTAACATTTTGATTTTTAAAAAAACATTTCAAAATATTTCCTTCCAATTATTTTGAGGCTTTTTTTTTTTTTTGCATTGGGCACATGTGGTAGAATGTGCCTTCTCTGTTGTAGCATTTCCAACATCTGCTTTTTATATGATTTGTCTCTCTTGGTAATCGCTGACGAATTTTATGCCATCTGTACATTTAATCTAGGACTTTTTTATTTTGATGCTGCTGCAAAAAAAATATCCTGTGTATTTTCCCTCTGTAATGGGGGAAATCGTTCAACTGCCCTTTTCTGAACAGCATTACACTTTCCCGCTGCGTAATGTAACAAAACCAACAAACCAACAGCGCTTGTGACACCATCCTTTTATTATCATGGCCTTTGTCATTATCCCTATATGAACACACGGTGTACTCCCTTCTTTGCACAATGGTTGATGAGTTAATGTGAAGAAAGCAAGAATTCCAAGAACATGGATTAAAAACGAAACACCACCCTCTCTCTTTGAATAGGATCAGCGGCAAGTAAACATACAGAAAATACCCCAACCAGCTCATTTCCACAGAAGCAGGAGCGCGAGACTTCTGAAGTTGAAAAATATACCACGAGAAGCGACTGGAGCCTTCACAACATCTTACATAAACGCAGAAGAGTGATACAAGAGAAGGTAGAAAAGGGGGGGCGGAGGACGGAGGGAAAAAGAGAGGGAGGGAAAGAGAGAGAGAAAGAGAGATGGAGGAAGGAGGTAGAGGAGGAGGAGAGCGAGTGGGAGAGAGGGAGGGAGGAAGGGAGAGAGAGAGAAAGAGAGATGGAGGAAGGAGGTAGAGGAGGAGGAGAGCGAGTGGGAGGGAGGGAGGGAGGGAGAGAGAGATGGAGGAAGGAGGGAGAGGAGGAGGAGAGCGGGAGGGAGGGAGAGAGAGAGAGAAGAGAGAAGGAGGAAGGAGGGTAGAGGAGGAGGAGAGCGAGTGGGAAGGAGGGAGGGAGAGAGAGAGAGAGAGAAAGAGAGAAGGAGGAAGGAGGTAGAGGAGGAGGAGAGCGAGTGGGAGGGAGGGAGAGAGGAGAAAGAAAGAGAGGGAGGGAGAGAGAAAGAGAGATGGAGGAAGGAGGTAGAGGAGGAGGAGAGCGAGTGGGAGGGAGGGAGGGAGGAAGGGAGAGAGGGAGAGAGAGAGAGAGAGAGAGAGAGAGGCTAAGGAAAAATTCTACATTTTGGGCTGCCTTGACTTCTATATGTACTGCAACGAATCCACGTAAAAACAGCCTTGCTTCTTCTTCTCCTACCGGTTTTGAAGGAGGGGGCGGTTTTGAAGGGGAGGGGGAATCCCGCCCCCCATCCTTTTTCTAAACGACCCTTCCTCCATCCCGCATTAGAGATCGCAGAGGGAGGGGAGGTGCCGGAAGACAGGCGCGGGGAAGGGACTAGCATTCCGCCTCCCCCCCCATTCCTCGGCAACTCTTAAAAACTCCCCGAGGACCGGCTTACGCCCTGCTTGACTCAGCCTGTCCCGCACACAGAAAGGGGGTTGCGTCTCCAAACTGGGAAATTGGGGGTGGGGAGGGGGGGGGAGAGGGATGCAACATCTTCTTATTGCATCTTTTATTTCGTCCCCCTCCCCAAATAATTGACTGAAACTAAGAACCGGGAGCCCTGGAGACAGCTCTCCCCCCACACACACACTTTCACTTACCGCGCGGGCGACGGGAGCGGGCGAAGGGCCGAGGAAGCCGCGGATGGCGTCAGGTCCTGGCCAAGGACGCGCGGGCTGCGGATCTGGAGGCAAGAGGGATCTTGGCCGCACCTGCCGCTCTGGGGCTCTGGGCGGCTTTTCCCCTCTGGAGACAACCGAGCGGGGTGGAAGCGAAGCCGGGCTGAGGCTCGGGAACCCCGGCTCGGCGGCCGCTCCAGCTCTCAGTGGGATGGAGCGGTGAGAAGAGGAGGAGGAGGAGGAGGAGGAGGAAGGGGAGGAAGACGTCTCTCCGGTCCGCACCTAGGAGGGGTGGGAGCTGCTGGGGAGGGGCTCGGGAGATGCTCGCCTCGCCGCCGCCTGCCTGCTGTGCTTGCGCTTGGGAAAGCAGCCGAGGCCGGCGCCGCGCCGCAGTCCCCTCAATTATTCAGCGCTCTTCTGCCTTCTCTTCCCATCTGCTCCCGCCGCCACGTGATCCGGCTCAGCGCCGGGAGCGGGAGGCTGCCATCCCCATGGGAGAGATCTATCCAACCCAAGCTTTAAGGAAGGCCTGCAAGCGCCGGGGCTCTTTTTTTTAAAGCTGCGTTCCTTCCCGCCATCCGCCAAACCCGGGTTGTGGATAGCACCAGCGACTACCTAACCCAGGTGTTTTCAAACTTGGCAAGCTTAAGACTTGTGGACTTCAACTCCCAGAATTCCTGAGCTAACATGACTGAGAGTTGAAGTCCACAAGTCTTAAAGCTGTCAAGTTTGAAGAGCCCTGACCTAACCTAACCCAACACGCGCTATCCCAAAGCAATCTATCCTGGTTTCGCGGGACACGCTAGTTAGACCAGAGACGCCGCTGCGTTCTCATAAACGTGTAGACGAGCGCAGGGGTCTCCAATCTTGGCCGCTTTAAGCCTGGAGGACTTCAGTCCTCCAGGCTTAAAGCGGACAAGGTTAGAGACCCCTGGACTAGGGTATATGGTAGGTGCCCAGCCTTTGAGTCAAGAGTGTTCGGTTTCTCCTCCTGCTTTCACCCTCAGAGGCAGCCAGGCAACCAGCCTGTAATGTTGGGAAAAGCTGTTGAGGGGGTCCTTGGTGCTCTCTGAGCTTATGTGTTTCCTTGCAGGCATTTCCTTACCCTAACTAGCTAACATCATCATCACCACGGCTAGTAAGGAGTTCTGTTTGCTGTCTGTTTATATATTCTGGTGACTTGCCTGACTGTGTGGGTGGGTCTTAGAGGTTCTTCGGTTGGGCTGTTTACTGATGGCTCCTTACTGGTGATGTTAGCTAGTTATGGTAATGATTTGTCACTTGTAACTTTTATGTACAATGAGAGCTTATGCACCGAAGACAAATTCCTTGTGTATCCAATCACACTTGGCCAATAAAGAATTCTTCTCTACTCTTTTGTACTCTTGTTCTGTTCTGTTCTGTTCTGCTCTGCTCTGCTCTGCTCTACTCCTATTCTATTATATCTACTCTACTCCTATTGTACTCTACTCCTATTATATCTACTCTACTCTACTCCTATTCTACTCCTATTATATCTACTCTACTCCTATTCTACTCCTTTTCTATTATATCTACTCTACTCCTATTCTACTCCTTTTCTATTATATCTACTCTACTCTACTCCTATTCTACTCCTTTTCTATTATATCTACTCTACTCCTATTCTACTCCTATCCTATTATATCTACTCTACTCCTATTCTACTCTACTCCTATTCTATTATATCTACTCTATTCTATGAAACATCTGCAAGAAAACAAGCAAGCTAAGAGAGCACACTTATTTCAACCCTGAGCTACAAATATTCTCCTTGTTGGCAGTTGAGTCCTTCTTGACAGACCCTCCCATCACCCTATGGGGCCAGGACCTTAAAAGCAAACTTTGCCCCCAAGCGTTGTTTCCTTTCTAATGTATTTCATGACTCCATTCAAAGCGATCACCAATCAATCAATTCTGCCAAGCACTCAGCACAGTGTTCTTTCTGCCACTGGATAATGGATCTTTTTTCATTGGACATGCTGCTGCTGGTAGGGTTGCTGATGGGAGATTAATCTGGAATTCCCTGCTTACAAAGTGCCTGTCTAATGCTCTTTTGTAATGGCGCCCACTACTCCTCTTCCCACTTAAAATGTATTTAATGTCCTTTAAGGGGACTTGCTTATCCTTGTATCTGTGCAATGTGAGCTTTACTTACCGATAGCACAGGGAAACCAGAACCTCAATGGAAAGCTCCTTTTTCAGTTCACTCCTGCTAAAGTCTCTTCTCTATTTACTCCCTTCCCACCAACAAAGCAGTCATTTAAACAACCTTAAACTAAGAGTTAAACTAGAGCCATCCAGGCAAGACTTTGGGATGCAAAAAAGATGTGCTTTTTCAAGAGGCAACTGGACTTTCTTGTTTTCTTTTTCTTTTGAAGACGTTTCGCTTTTTATCCAAGAAGCTTCTTCAGCTGTGACAGGATAGTGGGGAATGGAAGGATTTATATTCTTTGCAGACAGCTGGTCATTTGCATCTTTTTAGAGCAGGGGTCTTCAAACCTGGCAAGTTTAAGACTTGTGGACTTCAACTCCCAGAATTCCTCTTCCGGTCATTTTACTCAGGAATTCTGGGAGTTGAAGTCCACAAGTCTTAAACTTGCCAAGTTTGAAGACCCTTGTTTAGAGGGTCATTGAAGCACTTGGAGGTTTATCTGTGTCCTCAGGGTCACCTGGGTAGTGCTTAATGGTTCCGGTAGTCAGCAGACTTCATTCTTGTTCTCACCTTGCTTTCTTTTCTCTGCCATCTCACTTCCTTTGTTTTGTGTTGATTTTTTTTGTATTGTTGCTGCTTTTAAACTTTTTGAACAATCTGTAAACCACCCTAGAGTCACTGTGAGTCAGGTGGCATACAAATATAATAATTTATGATATTTTATTTTATTATTATATAAATATAATATTAAGTTTATATAAATCATCATCATTATCATCATCACCTTTCTAGGCATTGTCTATCCCAGGGGTCCTCAAACTTGGCAACTTTAAGACTTGTGGACTTCAATAGCTGACTGAGGAATTCTGGCAGTTGAAGTCCACAAGTCTTAAAGTTGTCAAGTTTGGAAACCTCTGGTCTATCCATTGCAGAATGAAGGCCTCTTCTGCATATTTCCAATCAATATGGACGAGCTTTCTTTTACAAATTGGGCCCATAATACTTGCTGATATCTTCAATCCGTCTCTCTCTTTTTTTTGTCTCTTTTGTGGATGCTATTCATTCTACTGTATGACTGCTTTAATCCACCTGCCATCAGTTCTTGCCATGTGACTAGCTCATTTCCATTTCAATTATTTTACTCTCTTGATTATATAGTTATATTTCTCTAAATATAATTATGTCTCTTTATTAGGATTATTTCTCTTTATTGGGATAATACAGCAGACAGCTTAAAAAGTAGACTTTCATCCCCCAAACCTATGCCCTTCTTAATTGATTAATTTTGAATGGATTGTTGATGGTTAGGCATCTTTAAGTGTTGTACCTTATGATTCTTGATGAATGTATCTTTTTTTTAATGTATACTGAGAGTATTTGCACCGAGACAGGTTCCTTGTGTGTCCAACCACACTTGGCCAATAAAGAATTCTATTCTATAAAGAATTCTATCTTGCACAAACTTTGTGCACAAGCAGTGCATCATATGCAAGGATTGGCTTTTGTGAAGTCCTTTTTTTTAAAATGAAGTCAAGTAGCTATTTGAAATGCCCAGTCGCCAGGTAGAGGAGGTGTCAAAAACAATTACATAATTAGATTTTGCAGTTTACTAAATCAGCTTCTGCATTGGACCAAACTTCTTACTTTAATTTGGAGCCAGTGGGAAAGTTTAGCAAGCAGAAATCTGCTTTTGTTATTATTTGTATGGTGCTTTGGCATCAAAATTAGGAAGAAACCAGAACTCTGAAAGGTCTAGGTTTGGACATTATGTTCTATGCATTTTTTTAAAAAAAGCAATCAAACTGTACTCCTAAGAACCTTTTGTAGGTCATTGTGACTGTTATATTTCATTAGAGGAAAAAGGAGAATTGATTTATTTTGCTGGTGATGATGTTTCATATAATAGGATCTATTGGAGAAGTTTTTCTCAAAGTGTATCAATGAATCAGAATAGAGCTGGAAGGGACCTTGGAGGTCTTCTAGTCCAGCCCCATGCTGTGGACTGGGGTCTTCAGCTAACAACTCACACTTAGTTGTTACGGGAAACAAAGTCATCTATCTTTTTTTAAAAAGATTCCACATCAAAACTGTAAGGATGGCACTATTTTCCAGCCTTATACAGGTACTCCTAGATTTACAATCATTCCTTTAGTGACAATTCAAAGTTACAATGGCATTGAAAAAAATGGATGTCAGCCTTGGAAGCCATATTTTACTTGGAAGCTTCGAGGCTGCCACATTTCATAGAGAGGTGGAAGATAATAGATAATAGAATAGAATTCTTTATTGGCCAAGGGTGATTGGACACACAAGGAATTTGTTTTGGTGCAAATGCTCTCAGTATACATAAAAGAAAAGATACATTTGTCAAGAGTCAAGAATCATAAGGTACAACACTTAATAATAGTCATAGGGTACAAATAAGCAATCAAATCATACTAGGAAACAGTCAATATAAATCGGAAGGATACAAGGGACAAAGTTACAGTCATACAGTCACAAGTGGGACGGGATGGGTGATCAGGAATGATGAGAAGATTAATAGTAATAGTAGTGCAGACTTTGTAAATAGTTGGACAGCGTTGGTGGAATTATTTGTTTAGCAAAGTGATGGCATTCGGGGAAAAAACTGTCCTTGTATCTAGTTGTTCTGGTGTGCAGTGCTCTACAGCGTTGTTTTGAGGGTAGGAGTTGAAACAGTTTATGTCTGGGATGTGAGGGGTCTGTAAATATTTTCACAGCCTTCTTTTTGACTTGTTCAGTATACACTCAACAACATTCATTCTTAGAAAGTCAAGGACAAGTTACCCTGCACATGGAGAGGAGTGTCTGGAGGAATGTCTCCAGTTGGGATGGTGTTTGATTGGGCCATGTGATGGACTGATGGGTGCAGGGAATGGATCTTTGAATTTCTTTTGGGAAGGGAAAACAAAGAACTCTCAGGTTGGGGTTTTCCCAGATGTGCCAATATGACAACTCTAATAAAATGGAACTTTGAGGAATTGCTTGCCATGGAGTTTATTGTTTGGAGTTTGTTAGCTGGAATGCTGACAAAGGACACATGACTGTTTTTCATGCTTATGACAGATTGTACCCTGTTTCTCCAACAATACGGCCTCCCCCAATAGGAAGTCCCATCATGTTTTATAGGCATGAAATGAAATTAAGCCCCGCCCCCCAAATTAAGGCCTATATTAAAACATGCAAAATGGGGGGGGGGAATGGTGGGGGGGGCTTGCCATTAGGAAGTACTTTTGTTGCACACCGGATATGGTGCTGCCTGCGTTGACCCTGATACGAAGTGCCCCACCAATGCCGAGGTCAACATCCAAGCCGTCGCCGCCCGCCCACCCAAAGATGCAAGGGGGGGAATTAAGTCACCCCCGAAAAGATGGCCTAGCCATTTTTTCAGGGCTCAAAAAATAAATAAGACTCAGCCTTATTATATGAGAAATACGGTAGTATTCCCATGATCACATGATCAACATTCAGATAGTTGACAGTTGGCATGTATGTGTGACATTTACAATGCCCCAAGGTCATGTGATCCTCTGTTGTGACTTTCTAACAAGCAAAGTCAGTGCAGAAGCCAGATTCACACAACAACCATGTAACTAAGTTATCAACTGCAGTGATTCACTTAACAACTGTGGCAAGAAAGGTCGTAAAATGGGGGCAAAACTCACATAACAATTCTCTTGCTGAGCAACAGAAATGTTGGGTTCAGTTGTGGTCATGTCAAGGATTACCTGTATACAGCTCAGAAGCCATGCTGGCACAGTGGTTAGGATGCAGTATTTGCAGGCAAACTCTGCCCACTGCCAGGAGTTCAATCTTGATGGACTCAAGATTGACTCAGCCTTCCATCCTTCCGAGGTCAGTAAAATGAGGACCCACATTGTTGAGGGTGATAGAGCTGTTGCTGTTGCCATTGGGGCAGTGTAATTTATACTGGCATCTTTTTCACTGAGTCAAGGACTAGACACAAGGACTAGAAGGAATGCCCTTGAATGTGACCATGAACCTCAAACATAGCCTCAATGAGTTTTAAATCTATTAGCTCTGGCACCTATTATTTGGAAGTCATGTACTCCCTGACATATGACTACAATTAGAAATAGAATGTCTGTTGCTAACCATGGCACTTGTTAAATGAGCCCTGCATGGTTTTATGGCCTTACAAATGGTTGTAAGTCAAGGGCTGGCTACCTGTAGCACAGAAACACCAATAATTCTTAAATAACTCAGTAGTAAAGTAGCAAAGATGTATTCCATATTAAATGAGAAAGTAAAGGCAGATGCTATGCTAAATGTATTTAAGTATCAAAAAGTACTACATATAATATTCTGAGAAATCCTATGGCCATGATTTCTCTTTCCTTTGAAACAAGGTGATCTGCAAACTCAGAAGAGTTTGAATGGCAAACGTGACCTAAAATGATTAATATTGTTGAATGTTTTATTTAATAATTTCTCCCCGTTAATGTTGATTGAACTTAAGTTTTCCGTACTGATGAATTTTTATTTGATCTTCAAGAGTAGTTCCTTACAAAGGAGGCTAGAACAAGAGAAAACTTTATTGGGAATTAGTCAAGGCATTTTTTTAAAAAAATTAAAATTAGAATAACAGAGTTGGAAGGGACCCTGGAGGTCTTCTAGTCCAACCCCCTTGCTCAGGTAGGAAACCCTACACCGTTTCAGACAAATGGTTGTCCAATCTCTTCTTTAAAACTTCCAGTGTTGGAGCATTCACAACTTCTGGAGAAAAGTTGTTCCACTGATAAGTTGTTCTGTCAGAAAATTTCTCCTTAGTTCTAGGTTGCTTCTGTCCTTGATTAGTTTTCACCCATTGCTTTTTGTCCTGCCCTCTGGTGCTTTGGAGAATAGCTTAACTCCTTCTTCTTTGTGGCAGCCCCTTAGATATTGGAACTGCTATCGTTTTAGCAAGAGTTAAAACAATTTGCAAAATAATAAAAAGGTACCATCACAATGGGGTGAAAACTTGAAACTTTTTTGAAAAATTAGCTGACACATCGAGCTAAATCTGAAACCAATGAAAGCGACAACTATAATAGCATTTTAAATGGAGGAATAACTGACTATCATACTTTTTCACTGGGATATACTTTCGATAGGAATCTTGACTGTTTGCAAAGAAAAACTAAATTAATGGAGAATGTATTATGGTGTTCAAACTCAAGCTTTTTGTTGTGGCAATGTGGTGTGAAATTGTGTTGGTGAATGTAGGCATGCTCACATTAGACATATAAAGTGGCCGTATTATTTCACCTTCATACCAAAAAATTGGTATGAAATAAATGCCAATTCCCAGCAAAAAATGCTGAAAATCACGATTATGTCACTACAACATGCTGCAAATGGCCATAAATATGGGCTGGTTGCCAAGTGCCCAAAATTAGCTCAAACTGCCCAAGGAGCTGCTGATACAGTTCTACAGAGGAATTATTGAGTCTGTCATCTGCATCCCTATAACTGTCTGGTTTGGTTGTGCAACCCAACAAGACAGACACAGACTTCAGAGAGTAATTAGGACCGCAGAAAAAAACAATGACTACCAACCTGCCTTTAATCGAAGACCTGTATACTGCACGAGTCAAAAAGAAGGCTGTGAAAATATTTACAGACCCCTCACATCTTGGACATAAACAGTTTCAACTCCTACCTTCAAAACAACGCTATAGAGCACTGCACACCAGAACAACTAGACACAAGAACAGTTTTTTCCCCAAACACCATCACTCTGCTAAACAAATAATTCCCTCAACACTGTCCAACTATTTACAAAGTCTGCACTACTATTACTATTAATCTTCTCATCATTCCTTATCACCTATCCCCTCCCACTTGTGACTGTATGACTGCAATTTTGTCGCTTGTATCTTTACAATTGATACTGACTGTTTCCTAGTATGATTTGATTGCTTATTGTACCCTATGACTATTATTAAGTGTTGTACCTTATGATTCTTGACTCTTGACAAATGTATCTTTTCCTTTATGTACACTGCCAGCATTTGCACCAAGACAAATTCCTTGTGTGTCCAATCACACTTGGCCAATAAAGAATTCTATTCTATTCTATTCTATTCTATTCTATTCTATTCTATTCTATTCTATTCTATTCTATTCTATTCTATTCTAAACATGTGAACATGGGCGGGGGGGAGCAGTCATAACTTCAAAGCCAAGTTCTAAGTAGCTCTGGCAATATCCATCATAACTTTGAACAGTCACTAAGCAATTGATCATAAGTTGAGGACTACCTGTACAGAAATATTTTTTTCAGTTCATCCAAGGCTGTGAAGAATGATAATGTCTTGCTCATGAATTTACAATCAGATGACCTTTTTGAAATCACACTAGAACAGCGAGGGTTTGAGAGATCATAGAACTAAGTACAGAGGCTTGTATGCTTCCTTTACCACTATGAAAAACCTTTTGACATCTCTCCTTCTCAAATGTTTGATGTAGGCTGAAGCACCAGGAGTGTTGAATAACATGAAGTATGACACACCGAAGGAAAATGGGGGCTGTTGATTCAATTCTTCTTTGAAGGATTATGACACACAAGTTAGCTATAAATCACATTTTTGGGGGCAAAAAACAAAACAAAATATATGGATGGGATAACAGGGACCAGGCAGATGTAGAGATGGTATTGTTTGTGTATGTATATGTGATAATCCTATATATTACCTAAAATATAACAAAATGCATTATGCTAGAGGCTAATATGTACATTAGGCAAATATTACAAAGAAGTATACATATATTTGAGTGCAACCTTTAGGCCCCACTGGCTAAATTGTACATTTCAGTGAATACCTTCAATGAAGCTGACACACAAAACCATAAATAGAATATCTTTTGGCAAATTTGAAAGCATACTTACTATTTATGTTTACAGTTTACAGACTCAAAATAAGAAAAAAAATTGAACACACCAAGTGTGGAAATATAGATACCCTTTCAGCCAGTACTTTGTAACACTTCCTTTGACAGAAATAACAGGTTTCAAATGTTTTCTGTAGCGAGCTAAGAATATTTCTATTCTTGCTTTGGGAATCTTTTCCTACCCCAGAACATTTATAGCTCAAAAAGTATTCTTAGGTCTCCTTTGCATGTACCTCAATCAGTCAATCAGTCAATCAGTCAGTCAGAATAGAGCTGGAAGGGACTTTGGAGGTCTTCTAGTCCAGTGGTCCCCAACCACCGGGCCCCGGACCGGTACTGGTCCGTGGATCATTTTGTACCGGGCCGCCTATTTTGCTTGGGCGCCGCCATCTTGTTTCGACGGTGCTTGAGAAAGTGCTTCCGGGTGAGCTTGTCGGTCGTCGGTTGGAAAGCGGCGTTTGGGTGCTGAAGGAATCCTCGCGCCTTAGTTTCGTCGAAGAGCGGGGGTGGTGGCTTCGAACGAAGAGCCGTCCCGATGGTGGTGGAGTCTCACGTTACTCAGGAGGAGATTAAGAAAGAGCCCGAAAAGCCCATCGACTGCGAGAAGGTACAAAGGAGGAGTTGAAGGTGGCGGGGAGAAGCGGGGGACGGCTGGCTGGCCAGTTGCTCGGCTCGCCTTGCCTTGGTCGTGCGTGCTGATGCCGGTACCGGTCTGTGGATCATTTTGTACTGGGCCGCAAAGAATGAATAATCGTGAAACTGGTCCCTGGTACAAAAAAGGTTGGGGACCACTGTTCTAGTCCAACCACCTGCTCAAGCAGGAAAGCCTATACCATTTCAGACAAATAATTATCCAATCCCTTCTTAAAAACCTCCAGTGATGGAGCACCCACAATTTCTGAAGGCAAGTCATTCCACTGATTAATTGTTCTGTCAAGAACTTTCTCCTTAATCCCAGGTTGCTTCTCTCCTTGATTAGTTTCCATCCATTGTTACTTGTCCTGCCTACAGGTGCTTTAGTTAATAAGTTGACTCTCTCCTCTTTGTAGCAACCTCTCAAATACTGGAATACTGCTATCACCATTAGTGCTTCTTTTTCCTAGACTAGCCAAACCCAAATCCTGCAACCGTTCTTCATATGTTTTAATCTCCAGGCCTTTAATCATCTTATTTAGTTTTCTTTTATTCTGCTGCTGTCAAGTTGTACCCACAACTTCCTCTATGGGGTGAAAAAGAAGAACCAAACAATGGCTGATTGTCCATTCCCCCAAAACTATAAAACATTAGCTGCTTATCAAACTTCGCTTACAGTCAGATCTAGAAGCTGACAAATATAAATTGATTACTTTTGTTTAAATGACTATAGGCAATAATTAGCAATAGAACCGTTTCTGTTGTCTTCAAGCAATTGTGCTACATTTATGGAAATGAACACATAATAGAAGTAAAGGTAAGGTCCTTAAAAGAAGCTGCATATGGACTGGCAGGTTGTGAGTTCAAACTGATCTAGAAAGACTCAGAGAACCATTAATGGTTGTGTTTTACATTCAGGTGTGCTAGAGAATGAAGCTAAGTTGTTGGCCCAGCTCACAATATTGTGGCGGCTCATCAGACTGGAAAACAAATGACCTGTCCAGAAGCAACATCCCAACTTGACAAATTATATCTTTTAGAGGGAAACTTTTTAATTAACTGAAGGTATGGGCTGCTGCTAAAGGCCACATTCTGTATCATCCTGGATGAGTGCTTGGATGTAAACAGATTACTGTCACAAAAGAAGGGATGAAGAGTTCCTGCAAGAATGAATACACACAGAGACCTAATTTTTCAGATTGTGTCATCTGCCATTAGCTTGTCAGTATTTGTTATAAAACCAAACTGAAACAGATGCTGGAAGTCATGTGTCTAATAGGGTGACCCATTTTGTACGGGCCCCCAAAAAGACAAAAGGTAACAGAGATTTTTAGAAGATTTGTTGGTGTACTTTAAAAATAAATGTAATACTTCTCATTTGGGACCTAAAACTTTTTCTTGGGGATGCAGTTTTGCTTGGAGAAACAGGCAACAAACACTTCTTCTCCATCATTCCTCTGAGTATATTGCAATTTATCTATACTCCATAGTTAATTTTTTTTCCAAGTAAAAGAAGAAAAAAATCACCTGGCTGCTTGGGCAATTTTTTCATTTTTCATTTTCAATTTTTTCAGACTATGACACCTATAACTCCCCAGGTGTTCATGAACTACAAATATAATGGCAGACATTGCTGGTTACAGTTCAACAACATCAACTACATCAGGGGTAGTCAACCTTTTTATACCTACCACCCACTTTTGTATCTCTGCTAGTAGTAAAATTTTCTCTAACTGCCCACCGGTTCCACAGTAATGGTGATTTATAAAGTAGGGGACAAAACCCCTACCGCCCACCATGAAAGCTGGAATGCCCACTAATGGGCAGTAGGGACCAGGTTGACTACCACTGAACTACATGAACCCTGGTGGTGCAGTGGTTAGAATGCAGTATTGCAGGCTAATTCTGCCGATTGCCATCAGTTCAATTCTCACTGACTCAAGATTGACTCAGCCTTCATCCTTCCAAGGTCGGTAAAATGAAGACCCAAATTGTTGGGGGCAGTATGTTGACTCTGTAAACTGCTTAGAGAGGGCTGTAAAGCACTGTGAAGCGGTATATAAGTGCTATTGCTATCAGAGAAGCCACAAAGTTTCCTTCACCTGCTAATGAAAGTACTCTCCAACATCTGGAGAGTTATTTCTGTAGAGCAACAGTTCCCAACCTCCAATTACTTTCCTCTCATTTAAAAAAAAACAAAACATTTTTTTCATGTCCTCTGAAACCTCAAGCCAGTCTTGTTTTAGTTCCACAGCCTTGCTGGCCACAGCAGCCAGAATACCAAAATACTCAACAGAATCCTGGACAAGGGAACGTTGTACTCCTAACAATCTGCTGAGTCATCCCATCAAATGATTTTTCTTCCCAATGACCATGTTTTGAACCACACAACAATGTGAATGAGAACATAAACACCAGGCCTGCCATCTTCTTCCATAAATAAGCTGGTTGTTGGTTTTTTTCAAATCTGAGAAATAAAAAAAAATGTGTTAGTGTATTCAGCTTACAAATAGCAAATGAAACCATGATGAAGCCAGCTGAGTTAATCCTTAGTGAATTGTTTCATTACTGAGGAAACATTTTATCATGCAATTAATGGCGACAAGAGCAGTGGGGGGTGGTGGAAGGAGAAACATAACCTGGTCAAATAAGGGTAGATTTTAATCTTCATGCTTCAGAGAGTAATTTGTATCTTGGACTGTCAATCAGTTAGCAGCCTTTCTCTTCAAGGGAAATGCTATTAGTTTCAAAATCTCAATGGGAGTTTGTTACAGTCTTAAATAACAAACACATCATATAAGAAGACCCAATGTAACTAGAAGATGAAAGCAATGACATTCTGATCAGTGCACAAACAGACCTTTACCTCACACTAAACCTTAAAGACTAAAAAGGGGGAAAAAACGTAACTGCTATGTAACATCCCTCACAAGTGGCCAGGCTCCCACTACCCACTGAGCCATTAAAATAACAAATTCTCAATGTGCATAGCAAAAATGAACCTGTTAAGCATTGCTTTAGAAATCAGAGGCAATTAAGTGATGGGATAAATATAGCATAGCCATATTCACCTTACCATTTTTGTTGGGAGAAAGGCCAAAATAACAGCTGATATGATGTTTGATTTATTAACATATAGTTAAAACCCTGTAATTTCAAACTTTCCCACTTGAACATAATCATTGAACAAATCTGCTTGAGCAAAGTTTATTTTCTGCAATATCCTCTGGTTTTTACCTTCATGTCATCCCCAATCTATGAATAAGCAATAAATATACAATTAAAAATTCTAGAATAAAATAACAGATAAAATCTATGATAAAATCCAGTCTGTCAATTATACATGGTCTAACTGCTAAAATCACAATCCATAAACTCTGTGGCCATAGTCAATTTATTACTAAAAGGGAAAGGAAAAAGCAGTGCAAAATATTTGCCACAATTTGTTGTATAAAATAGCTATGGTGGGTTTGACAGGTGTTTCCAACAAATTCTCAGTGCTGCTCAAAAATAGGACTGACACATTTGTACTTGGTTTGGGAAATCTTCATAAAACATTTTTTGGCACCACATCCCATCTTACTGTCTTGCTCGGTGTTGAACTGTTTTTGAAATAATCCATTTTTTCCCTCACAAATGTTCTTTTTCCATCTTGCCCCACATGATTCAAACATTTTTGCAGAACTTTCTGTAATGTAAGCCCATGTACTTTATCATATCCTTTTTTTAAATCAATAAATGTACAATGGCTTTTCTCACATTCAGAAAAACAGAATTTAGAAATGTGGCTAATGTATGCTCAGGCAGGCATAAAAGCACTGAAGTTCCCTTGAGTCTCTCTCTAAATAGTTTTAGAGTCTTCCTGACACAGCTGTCATTTGTGACCAGTTAATAATGCACTTGCACAGAAACCAAGCAGCAAACCAAATTCTGTCACTTTGTTGGTTCAGAGCTAATTGTTGTTAATTAGCCAGCATGTCAAATTAGTCAAAATTACTCTTGGTACATTGACCATTTGAATCAGTTTGATTTTAGGTAAAACCCTGGCAGATGTGCAATAGCTACATAAATTTCCAGATAAATATTCAGACAACATATAAGCGCTTTACCCTAGTTCAATAATTTGAAAATGATTTCAATATTTTGGCTTGATACTTCTTGTTACCATAAGACAACAGGCTGGGGAAATCTTTTGTAGGTTATGTGGAGTATTGCAATCCAACCCCTATACCAGTTGAATCAAAAATAAATCATGCTGAATTCAATAGAATTCTTTATTGGCCAAGTGTGATTAGACACACAAGGAATTTGTCCTGGTGCAAATTCTCTCATTTCTTTATGTACACTATGCTCTCAGCGTACATAAAAGAAAAGTTACATTTGTCAAGAGTCAAGAATCATAAGGTACAACACTTAATGATAGTCATAGGGTACAATAAGCAATCAAATCATACTAGGAAACAGTCAATATGGGTCATAAGGATACAAGCAACAAAGTCACAATCATACCGTCACAAGTGGGAGGGGATGGGTGATAAGGAGTGATGAGAAGATTAATAGTAATAGTAGCGCAGACTTTATAAATAGTTGGACAGTGTTGAGGGAATTATTTGTTTCGCAGAGTTCAAAGTTGCTAGTGCTCCCTCAATGACCACACCAGCAATTCCATCACCAAGTAACATAGCCATTAAGTGAAATTTCATGTGGCCATGACAGACTTACAACCCCATTTCTCCTGTGGTCATTAAATGACTCACCTGCAGCCATTAAACAAGATATCGGGTGTGCAACTTGCAATTTTTATGCACGGCATCTCCATTGACTACTTGGTAGGGTTCAGCTTTGAAACATCCAAATAGTGATCACATGACCACGGCGATGGTTATAAATACCCACCAATTACAATGTGCCTGAAACTTGATCACATGATGACAGGAATGCTGCAAAAATAGTAAGTGATGACTTTGGTCATAAAGTTACTTTATCAGCACTGTTATAACTTTGAACTGTCACTAAACAGGGCAGATATTAATCATGGACTACAGGTAATCCATGATTTATGACCATAATGGAGCCCAATATTTCTGTTTTTAAGTGAGACATTTGTTAAATGAGTTTTTATGACCTTTCTTGCCATAGTTGTTCAGTGAATAACTGCAGTTGTTAAGTTAGTAACATCATTGTGAAGTGAATCTGGACTCCTTGTTGACTTTGCTTGTCAGATGGTTGCAAAAGGAGATCACATGACCTTGGGACACAGCAACTGTCATAAATATGAGTCAGTTGCCAAGCATCTGGATTTTGATCACATGGTCATGGAGATGCTGCAAAGGTCATAACTGAAAAACAGTCACAAGTCACTTTTTTCAGGGCTGTTATAAGTTTAAATGTTCACTAAGTAAATTGTTGTACGACAAGGACTGACTTACCTGCAAATGCAAAACTTCAGCCAGTATTTTGAGCCTCAGTGGCACAGTGGTTAAAGTGCAGTACTGCAGGCTACTTCTGCTGACTATTGGCTGCTTACAATTTGGCAGTTCAAATCCCACCAGGCTCAAGGTTGACTCAACCTTCCATCCTTTCAGACAACAGATAACAGATAATAAGAGTTGGAAAGGACCTTATAGGTCATCTAGTCCAACCCCCCACCGAAGCGGGAGACCCTACACTAATTCTGACAAATGGTAGTCCAATCTCTTCTTGAAAGTCTCAAGTGATGATGTTCCCACAACTTCCAGGGCAAGCTGTTCTATTGGTTGATTGTTCTCACTGTCAGAAACTTTCTCCTTATTTCCAGGTTAAATCTCTCCTTGTTCAGTTTCCATCCATTATTCCTTGTCTGGCCTTCAGGTGCTTTAGAAAATAGCTTGAGCCCTTCCTCTCTGCGGCAGCCCCTCAAATATTGGAACACTGCTATCATGTCATCCCTGGTCCTTCTCTTCACTAGACTAGCCATGCCCAGTTCCTGTAACCGTTCTTCATATGTTTTAGTCATCCTGGTATCATTCGAAGTTGATAAAATGAGGACCCAGATTGTTGGGTGCCATAGGCTGCCTCTGTAAACTGCTTAGAGAGGACTGTAAAACACTATGAAGTGGTATATAAGTCTAAGTTCTATTGCTATTTTAGAATTATTGCTTCACTTTATGAATCCTTAACTCTGCCATCAGTTATGCAAAGTGCAATAACAGAATCTTTTCAGAAGAAATGAGTTCTGGGCATTAAGGAAGCTGAGGAAGGAAGCACGATATATATATTTTTAATCTTCCTGTTGGTGGAATTTCCAGCGTTCATTCCATAACAATCAACATTGCTCCTGTATTTGCACTTGTCTACAATGAATAATCCTTTTTTGATGAATAACACTTGTAAAACGTGAAGCTTCAGAAAAAAACATCTCCTTCAGCTATATAGTAATGACTTCGAAAACAGGCAGAATGAGCAGATTAGAAGGCTCTTGTTAATCAGAAACACAGGGGAATGTCATGTTCTGTGATAAGGGCTTGGAGGATTAATGCCTCTTCTGTTGTTACTCCATCCAATAGCAAAATATATGTGATGGCAGAGGAGGAGTGTGAAGAAGGGAACGGCTCCACACATTACCTTGAATGATAGTCAAGCAGCCTATGATTACATGTTTTGCCAATAGCAGAGAATATTTGCGGCTCAGGATTAAACTTTGGAATCCTTGGTGTTCTCTGAGTTTGGTTGTTTTTCTGCAGATGTTTCATTACCCAAGTAGGTAACATCTTCACTGCTGAAGATATTACCTAGTTGAGTAATAAAAAATTTGTAAGAAAACAACCAAGTTTAGCATCAAAAAGTCCATGATTAAATGTTGGTGATTGAGGATGGAAACTACAAGATGGCCATTTAAGACTCGCAGAATTCTCCACGGACAAGTCACACCGAGGACTCAGGGACACTGTGGAAGGAATAACATTGAGATAGCATCACTGGAAACGGTTTCAAATACTCCACAACTACACAGCTGGCTATTCTGCTGTATGTGTGGAAATAGGTTAGACCAGGAGTGTCAAACTCAAGACCCACAGGCTGGATGAGGCCTGCGGGGATACTTAAATCTGGCTTGTGGGGCCACCCTGGAAATAGCAAAGCTGTGGTCTCCCTGGCAGCCAAAATGGGGCATGGGAGGGGGGCATGCTAGGCCCCTGCGCACCCCATTTTTTGCCTGGATGGCCTCCTGCAGCACTCTGACAGACAAAACAGGGTGCGAGGGGGGCATATTTTGGAGATGAATGGGTTTATAGATGGTATAATTTTATAGTGAATAGCTCCTGATGTTTTAATAACAGATAATTGGAGTTGGAAGGGACCTTGTAGGTCATCTAGTCCAACCCTCCGCCCAAGCAGGAGACCCTACACTAATTCTGACAAATGACAGTCCAATCTCTTCTTGAAGGTCTTAAGTGATGGCGCTCCCACAACTTCCAAGGGCAAGCTGTTCCATTAGTTGATTGTTCTCACTGTCAGAAAGTTTCTCCTTGTTTCCAGGTTAAATCTCTCCTTGTTCAGTTTCCATCCATTATTCCTTGTCTGGCCTACAGGTGCTTTAGAAAATAGCTTGACCCCTTTCCTCTCTGTGGCAGCCCCTCAAATATTGGAAGACTGTTATCATGTCTCCCCTGGTCCTTCTCTTCACTAGACTAGCCAAGCCCAGTTCATGTAACCATTCTTCATATGTTTTAGTCTCCAGTCCCCTAATTCCAGTCCCCCTAATTCTGCAATGCAATTGCTTCAGTAGAATTCTGGCCAACCAATGTGAGTCCATAGCTGTTGTAGAGAAATGTGATTTTTTTTCCTAGCAATTTTTTTTTTAAAAAAAGCTTTTTTTTGTTTCTCCTTTCATCACAGTAGCTTGCAAGATGAGGAGGGGAAGAGAAGAGATAGATTTCTTTCCAGCTTCAAAACAGGTGTGAGGAATACAATTGCCACTGAGTAAATCAGCAACTTTTCTAGAGGAATGGCAGTTTGGTTTAGAGTCTTTGCAATCCAAAATTAGCATGATGAAGCCATTATCTTTTCCAGGAGTTATATTCTGGGCTATTCAAAACAAAAACACTGCATTAGCTACTTGTAAATCTTTAATAAACATATAATTTTTTGAAGCCTGTGTCTTATTTATTTTCTGTCTTCTCTTTCTTGTTTAAATAGAATTTAGCATGCTCTGGTTTTCTGCACTTATAAACCTGCTAACCTAGGAATTAGTGGCTGAAAAATTTGGGGAGTTGAAGCCCACCCATATTAAAGCTATTCAGGCTGAGGTTCAACTGATAGCCATAAGACTGTTATTATTTCTCCTTCCTTTTCATTTTATTTCCATTTCTGTCCTCTTATTCCAGCTCCAATAATGACAAAAAACACAAAACAAACCTCAAGCTGTAACTCAAGCATTTTTATCCTTATGTTATTTTTTAAAAGAAAAATAATAAAAGTTGTCTTTTATTTTCTTTCAGTCAAGCACCTGCCTCCAGAATACTTTTTATAAAAATAATACTTCTAACCACCAACTTTCTCCCCTCCTTTCTTTCCACTGTGTCGAGCTTCTTGTTAATGAACCTGAAATATATTGAGTTATTATTGCCAGGGTTGAATGATTAAGCATGCTTGTAATATTATATTACTAGCTCGATACCCGTGCTTCGCTACAAAACTATGTGGTCAGGCTTCGTTTTTGGGAAAGAAAATAAAGGGAAAAAATTCTGCCTCTGCCTACCAGCATCCTAGCGTCCTGTCAGTGTGTATCTTTTCAACTAAAACGGAAGCAATATTTGCTGTGTGAGCAAGAAGGAGACAGCAAGGAACCTGGGTGTGGCTTAGCTCAACTATTCTGTACTAAAGCTGTTTGGTGCTGTGAAATTAAAACTGAAACTCTTCTCCTCTGCTTGTGTCTTGCATTTGCAACAGATTTCTTTTCAGGTGGGGAGGGGAAGTAGAACTCCTTAGCATCAGAGCGTGTTAATAATAATATATGAAATACTAATGCTCTGATGGTCATTTTGAAAAATCCTTCCTTAGTGAGCACCTAGAAGCCAAGAGGAACATACACGCCAAATTTCAAGTTTGTAGGCTTTACAGTTCTGGAGATTTTGTGATGATGTGTGAGTGGTATTTTGCTTTTATATATAGAGATTGCTCAGTTACTTAGGCCTGACTGTTGGTGTTATAAGTCTTGCAGTTAATTGTCAATAAAGGAGCAGAAAAATCTCTGCCTGATTCCAGTGTTTTTTGTTTTAGTTGAAAAGATACAACAAATCTCTCTCTTTTCTCTGTCTTATACACACACACACACACACACACACACACACGTCTTGATTTACACTTTCTAAAATGGAGTTTCCATTTTACACTAGATACACTAAATACACTAGAATATGGGTGTCAACCTCGATTGCGTCATGTGACATATTGTGACATATTGTGACATATCACAACGCTTTTTGCCTTTGCGGAGCCAGGGTGGGCGTGGCCTGCATGTGACACATCCGGCCCGTGGGCGGCCAGTTTGACAGGTCTGACTAGAACTACCATAATTCTGCTTCCTGACAACATATCACAATTCTGGAAAAGTAAAGTTCTGCTAAAAGGTAGGGTAATTCTAGCAAATGTCCCAAAGGTGCTTTTTTTTCAAGTGGCAACTGGACTTTCTGGTTTTTATTTGAAGACATTTCGCTTCTCATCCAAGAAGAAAAACCAGAAAGTCCAGTTGCCTCTTGAAAAAAAAGCACCTTTGGGACAACCATGACCTGGACGAATGAGAATCTCCATAGACATCTAGCAAATATACAGCTGCTTTATAAAACTATGTTCCAGCATTCCTTTGGGGAAAATACAACTCAATCTGAGGACAAAATGAAGCAGCAAGCAAACCTGGCTGACCTTTATCCTTGGAAACTTTATAAATTTGGACCTGATTAATGACTGAATGTGATACCCTGAATATAACAAAGGGGTTTTAAACTTTCTGTTTCATAGTGTTGCAAAGAAAATCGCACAGCCATGGCATACATTTATCATAGTGGAGAAGTCTGTGGTTAGGTGATTCTACTTGCTATTGCTCACTTCAAGATAGGGATTCCTTGGATTTCTTTATGGGCAGGAACTAGACAGTCTTATAGATTAAAAGTGCTGGTAGATAGAGGCCCCTTTTACTCTGTGAAGCAGAACACTCTAGCATCTTATTGCGTTAATAACAATCTAGCTCATCTGAAGAATTATGGGGAAATCCAAGAAGGTTCAGATCATACAGATTAACAGAGTTGGAAGGGACCTTGTAGGTCATCTTGTCCAACTCCCCCCAAGCAGGAGATGCTATGCTATTTCTGACAAATGGCAGTCCAATCTCTTCATGAAAGCCTCCAGTGATGAAGCTCCCACAATTTCTGAAAGCGAGCTGTTCCATTGGTTGATCGTTCTCACCGTCAGAAAATTTCTCCTTATTTCCAGGTTGAATCTCTCCTTGTTCTTGACAGGATTGTGCCAAGGAATGTGTTTTTAAAATGTTAATACAGAGCAGGAGTTTCTTGTTAGGAAAGAAAGAAAGAGAACGTAGTTGATGGTGAAGGAAGGCAGGCAACCAGAAGTTAAGTTTAACACTCACTGAATCTATTCTGTATATTAAACCAAGCTTACAATTTTCAAGGCCTCCCCAGTTTTGGACAAGGGCACATCTGTTTTATCAGTGCCTCTCACTGCAATCCATCTGTATTCACTTCTACCAAGACTGAAAGAGACTGAGCTCAGACCATTTCCTTGCTCTATCTTCTGCAACTAGTGCCCATCCTTTCCCTAAAAGGAAGTGTAATTTTCTGCCACAAATGGACTTGGGCAATTTTAATTACAGTGACCATTATCCTCACTTCATTTCAGGGCCAACTGACTTCACTGTCTTTAAGGTCCCTGAGTTTCTGCAGAGACCTGCTCAAGTGGTATGATTAATTCTGGGCAGGACAGTTCGTTCCAGAAGATTGCTTAACTCCCATCGCCCCATTCATCTGCTCTTCTCTGTTTCATTAAAAGCAGTTTTATAACTTGGGCTACCACTTTTCTCTGGAGCTTCCATACAGAGCTGCTGTAGCATAGCAGTAAAGGAGAATGCAGGAAAAATGATTCTGAATGTATGGCAGAGGAAGCATAGATCCAAGGCCAGAGGGAATTCAATGAAGCAAGCAAAATGAATCAAAGGGAACAGTACTCTTATCCTCAGCTGGAGGCTCGGAGTGGTATATTAAATTTCTGTTGAAAACAGCCCATCTGCTCAGGCAGCTGTGTGTCAGATTATCAGCGTAGTGTCTGACTACAAATGATAGCTATGTTCCTAGTGGATAAAATACACTATATAAAGCAGCCTTGTATTTAAGAAGCCTTTAGTCCAGAGCTGATTTGAGAGAGATCAACTATCTTGGGCATTTAATTTAATTTTGGAGTGTGGAATTATGCTTTATTTATTTTTTTCAAAAAATATGTATCTTATTTTGTTTTCATATGCAACCCCAAATCCTTTGGATTAGGGTATTTTATAGGTTAAAAAAAGCTGGCCACAAACATTCATAAGGAATTGGATGGTTGGGAGATGTCATCCTGAATATGGAAGTAAGTAGGTCCCAAGAAAGAAGGTAGAAAGATAGAAATTCCTGGAAAAAAAAGAGCATTTTGATAGAGTTGCAATTGTATCTTGTGAAATTTCCCCCTTCTAGTTTTATGTTTTGAAGAGCATGCAGCTAATGTCAAAAAGACATAAAACCTATAAGAATGTCTGTGGAGATTCTCCATCATCCAGGTCATGGTTGTCTCAAAGGTGCTTTTTCCAAAGGCAACTGGACAATGTCTTTTTCTTAAGGAAGATGATGTTTTGCTTCTCATCTGAGAAGCTTCTTGTATGAGAAGCGAAATATCTTCTCCAGTGGTGGGATTCAATTTTTTTACATGCCTTGGTGGGCATGGCACGGCTTGTGGGCATGGCTTGGTGAGCGTAGCAGGGAAGGATACTGTAAATCCCCATTCCTCCCCACCCCAGCTTTCCAGCTCCTTTCTCCTGTGCAGGGCAACAAAGAAGACCCAGCCGATCAACTGGGACTTGGGAGGCAGAGAATAGATGGGGGTGTGGCCAATCAGAGGTGGTATTTGCCGGTTCTCTGAACTACTCAAAATTTCCACTACCGGTTCTCCAGAACTGATCAGAAACTGCTGAATACCACTTCTGGTCTTCTTCCTGAAGAAAAAAAAACATAGTCCAGTTGCCTTTTGAAAAAGTACCTTCAAGATACCCATAAGGATCTTCTCCTCTCAGAGAATACGATGGACCAACCTCACTGCCCCCTTTTATTTCTGCCCAGTTGTTTCATCTTTGTTCTTCTTTCTCCAGCTGGCCAAAGATGGTTTCATTCATTCAGGCAGGCCTTGGGCTTTTGAGCTGCAGCTTTTGCTAAAAAGCAATAGGGGTGGGCGGGAAATCTGACCTCCATGGATATTGTCTGGTGAAAATAAATTTTAACTGGTGGGTGCTGTTTAATTCTTTATGGTTGTGTTGTCAATTGATTTGACCATCCAGCATTCATATCTGAAGACTAGTCCATCTCCTGGTTTCTAACCTGATGCCTTAACTACTACACCAAACTGACCCCAAACTGATTTTTAACCTGTTAACAATTAACCTAATACGCATTATTTTGCCTTTTCATCAGAATTCTTTCTGAATCCAAACAATGCAAATAATTTAAAAACAGAGTTTTGGATGGTTTTGCTGAAAGGAAAAGTTTTGCAAAGTAACAACATTCCTCAGATGTATACTTAATTAAACCAAAATAGGCTATTTAAGATATATAATAGAGACATCCTTTAGAGAGAGTACATTTTCAACAAATGATTTCAATTACCATGTAATGGCCATGTTCCAATAAAACTACAGAATATCTTTCTTTCCTTTATTTTTTTTTACCTGTCCGGTCCTGTTTCCATTTCTACCCATCAGAAATTTTTGGAGCTCTTCTTTAAGGGGAAATTATTCTGGCCAGATTCTAAGAACAATGAATATTCAATGACTTTTAAGCAAGGAGATTCTGCTATGCATACTGGCAAGTTTCATTTGAGTGGCTGTTAAACAAAGAGATGAATTCACTAAGGGTTCACAAAACCAACTTCTATTTATTGCTATTTGCTGTACCGATCATGCTATATAGTTTTATTTGATTAATATGTATGCTAAAGTAATGTAATTGTGGTTGGCTATGCTTAATGCCTGCCTTTTATGACCCAAATCAAAACAACAAGACGGAATTGAACTGAATTTTACTTTAAAAACATAAAAATCTGGCATGCTGCAAAGCAAAGCACCAGCTTATAACACCATCTATTTTGCCAAGAATATTTATGTATTCTGCATGAAGATAACCCTCCTCCTTAACTTGATAGGCTCCCACAGGGCAGTATATTGTTTGGAAACTGTGTCCACTTGCATTCCCCCAAAGAATAAAGCTACACATCGTATAAGGAGGATCAAGAATATCCAGAGAGTTGGTCTAAAGATTCCAACAATCAAATCAAAGCTCTGTCTACTTTTAAGTCAAGGTGGCTGCCATAATGGTACAATCAAAGATCCACTCAGTTTTGGGGGTGACAGGTGAACCTCAATTGAACCATCATGAATTTAAGTTTTTGGACCATACTGTGCAAACACCCCTGAATAGGATTTCCGATAATTGATGTTTTCTAACTGGTTATATCCCCCACAGTTGCTATTTTGTGGCCGTATGGCCCCTTCCCCAAATAACAGATTTGCACCAGTTCTCACATTTTGCTCTAACATTTAAAAAATGCCCATTAAACCAAAAAGATTAAGACCTCTGCCTGAGAAAATTTGGGGCCATTTTCTCAGCTTTGATTGGACAACTCAAGGCTCCTATCTTCTAACAACAGCTTTTAACTTTGGCTCGCTTTGCTAAAAGTTCAATATCTTTCTGCAGAAGGTAAAAACATGGACTCCTACCTCCTCTCATTGTTGTGTCAGTAAAATTAGACACCTGACACTGCAGGCTGTTTGCACAGACGGTATTTTTGCAATTGGTCCCCCTTCAGATGAAAATTTATTGCCTTTTTTAAAGCATTCTTTTGAGTACAGATGGTCTTCTCCTTTTTATTCCTGGAGTTCATGTTTCATTGCCCAGACTGTTTACTCACTCTCTCTCTCTCTCTCTCTCTCTCTCTCTCTCCACACACACACACGCGCACACACACACACACAAACTAGTGGTATTCACTAAGAAACATAATGTGTTGTGATTGTCAGCATTTCAAAAGTTAATGGCAAATATGGATTAGATCATTAGAATAACATTCCTCTTAGAAATTGGAAAATTTCTAACCCTTAGGCATGGAAGCTGGATTGGACTAGAACATTCGCTCAGCCTACACACTTGTTGTTGAGGGGAAAATAGGAGGAGGAAAGAGCATTAGGTATGTTCGCCACCTTGAGTTATTTATAAAAAAGGCAGGATTTTTTTTTAAATGTAAAAATAAGAAGATGAAAAAAATATACCTGCATCTTACATTTATTTTTAACAAAGAATAGTTATAAAAAGCAAACAAAAACAAAAACATTCTAAATATCATTCCTATCTATCTTTCAAAAAGTCAATAAATAAATACTAATAAATACCGGTCAGTCCTGGAGGAGATAAAACCTGACTGCTCTTTAGAAGGCCAGTTCCTGAAGATAAAACTGAAATACTTTGGCCACCTAATGAGAAGGAGGAAGGACTCACTGGAGAAGAGCCTAATGCTGGGAACAATTGAGGGCAAAAGAAGAAGGGGACAACAGAGAATGAGGTGGCTGGATGGAGTCACTAAAGCAGTCAGTGTGAGCTTAAATGGACTCCAGAAGATGGTAGAGGACAGCAAGGCCTGGAGGAAGGTTGTCCATGGGGTCAAGAGGTGGTATTCAGCAGGTTCTGACCAATTCTGGAGAACCAGTAGCGGAAATTTTGAGTAGTTTGGAGAACTGGCAAATACCACCTCTGACTGGCCCCGCCCCCATATATTCTCTGCCTCCCGAGTCCCAGCTGATCTGCTGGGTCTTCTTTGTTGCCCCACACAGGAGAACGGAGCTGGAAATCAGGTTAGTGGGGTGGGGAGGGAATGGGGATTTTGCAGTTCCTTCCCCTGCCACGCCCACCAAGTCACACCACGCCCACCAAGCCATGCCCACAGAACCAGTAATAAAAGAAATTGAATCCCACCACTGATGGGGTCGCGATGGGTCAGATACGACTTTGCAACTAACAACAACAATGAATATTTAAAATAAATAATCCAAGCAAACTAAGGTCAACTTGGAGAATAAACCCATATTCAAAGGGCTGTATTCGTCTGTAGCTCTTCAAAATGAGCCTCTTCTTTTTTGAGTTTTCCTTGAAAGGAACCTTCATTTTCTCCATTCTACACACCTGACAATTACAATCTAAAATTCCAATAGGAACTGCATGCATGCTAGCCTCCCACATGCAACCTGGTACTCATTTATAACTTGCGTAATTCATGTCTATGGAGCTTCTCAGTCAACGAGGCCATAGTTGTCCCAAAGGTGGTTTTTAAAAGGCCATTGGACTTTTTTGGGTTTTTTTTCCTTTTGAAAACATTTTGCTTCTCATCCAAGAAGCTTCTTCAATTCTGAAGTGAACTGATGAGAAGTGAAACATTGGATGAGAAGTGAAACATTTTCAAGGGAAAAAAACCCAAGAAGTCCAGTTGTCTTTTTGAAAAACACCTTTGGGTCTCCCTAATTCATTTCTGCTGCATGAGCTTTTTTTAAAAAGCCCTTTCTGGCAGGGCACCAGGTTACCTGTGGAGCCATCTTGTCCAAATTACATCAACTTGTCCCACCGGTCATGAAAAAAGAGCATGCTATGGACCCCATCAGTTACAGGATTTCAGCTGGCAACTCTAGGAAGGGAGCCTTTTGTGTCATTGCTCCCAGCCCTGGAACATTTTGTCCCCAGAGGTGAGACGAGTCCCCACAGGCATTAAGACCTAACTCTGCCAACTAGCACAAAGATCCTAGAGTGGTTATGCAACCATGAGAATGGTTGGGGGCTTGAGGGTGCTCCCCTCAAACTTCGTTTTTGATTCTGTTTCAAATTCTGTCTTTTTAACTATTTCTTTCTTATGCTGTTTTATGTTTCTAATCTGTAAACTGCCCACAGTCACTTACATAGTGAGATGGGCAGCATACAAATTTGGCAAATAAATCTCATCTTGTGCTATTTGAACTCACATTCATTGCATCCAATTTCATATCTTGATTTTCCTACCCATGAAGCAGTGATGGGATTCAATTTTTTTTTTACTACCGGTTCTGTGGGCGTGGCTCGGTGGGTGTGGTGTGGCTTGGTGGGCGTGGTATGGCTTGGTAGGCATGGTAGGGGAAGGTTACTGCAAAATCTCCATTTCCTCCCCACCCCACTAACCTGCTTTCCAGCTCCGTTCTCCTGTGCAGGGCAACAAAAGAAGACCCAGCCGATCAGCTGGGACTCGGGAGGTGGAGAATAGATGGGGATGGGGTCAGTCAGAGGTGGTATTTGCCGGTTCTCCAAACTACTCAAAATTTCCATTACCGGTTGTCTAGAACCGGTCAGAACCTGCTGAATACCCACCTCTGCCGCGAAGCCTTTAAAACTGTGCAGCCATTCAAACGTTGCATTTGCTGACCTTCTATTTTGTGAGCAACAGCTTGGAGGGTAGTTTTGGTTTCCTTTCCAATAAAAGGGCAGCCTCTCTTTTCAGTTAAAGAAAGAAAAGCAATTGCAGAGTAAGTAGAATTTTATTTGGCCAAGTATGATTAGACACACAAAGAATTTGTCTACAGTGCAGAGGGTCTCAGTATTCATGCAAAGCAGCAGAGTAATAATAATCATAATAATGCTACCAATAAGAGGAGGTAGTAGAGATGGAGGATGGCCATATTAGTTTGTGGTAACAAAATAATAATAATAATAATAATAATAATAATAATAATAATAATAATAATAATAATAATAATAATAATAATACAATCATCATCAGAATTTGGGGGGGTCATCTTTTCCAACTAACACATTTTATTGAAGGCCACAAACTTTTTTTATTAAGGGTTTATGATTTTTAATTTTATTAAAAGGCATAAGCAAATAACAAAAAAAATATCAGAAGTCTGAGAGCATCTTTTCTGACTAACAAATCTTATTAAAGGGCATAAGGCTTTTTTTTATTAAGGATATAAGCTTTTAATTTTATTAAAAGGCATAAGCAAAATTTGGAAAAGGTTCTCCTAGACTCCTGAATAAAGCAAACAGAATAGAATACCAAGCATTCACCATTGGCAGCAGCATGTATTCATTGTAAACTTCACAATGACATTTGAAGTCTGTTTTTCTCCTTCTGTAATGAACAATGAAGCCCTTCATTTTTGATCCAAAAATGAAAACGTCTTACAATATTCAGACTGAATCAAGCGATGGAACAAGAAAGAAGAGTGCCTTTGAACATGGACAGAGTGTGTTTCTGTCCTAGGCATATCTTAAGTTGAGGGTTACAATACTATATGTTCTACCCAGATTTTAGATCTGGCCATCATTAGTGCAAGATGTGATGAATTGTAACTCCTGAGGCTGTAGATGCCATGGACAAACCATGGTGTATAGCCATTTGCTTCTTGTTTACACTAATCATTTTTGAGATTATTTTTATCTTTTTATTATTGTGTGCTTCATAAGTGAACCACTGAGATTCCTCTTAGCATAGATGCTATAGGACTGATAATCTAAGGACTGCCAGCAATTTTTTTTTCTGGGTGCATTTATAAAAAGCCTGAATGTGACGATACAAATGAAAAAATGAGTGTTGCTATTGAGCAATGTTTCTCAATCTTGACAACTTTAAAATAAGTGGACCTTATTTTAGTCAGCAGGGCTGGCTGTGGAATTCTGGGAGCTGAAGTCCATCCATCTTAAAGTTGCTTATCTATCTATCTATCTATCTATCTATCTATCTATCTATCTATCTATCTATCTATCTATCTACCTACCTCTACCTATCAATCATCTATCTATCTATCATCTATCTATCTCAATCATCATCCTCATGCTCATCCTCATCTATCCATCATCCATCCATATCTATCTATCTATTTATCTATCTATCTACCTACCTACCTATCAATCATCTATCTATCATCTATCTATCTCTATCCTCATCCTCATCTATCCATCATCCATCCATATCTATCTATCTATCTATCTATCTATCTATCTATCTATCTATCTATCTATCTATCTATCTATCTATCTATCTATCTATCTATCTATCTATCTATCTATCTATCTATCTATCTATCTATCATCTATCTATCTATCTATTATCTATCTATCATCTATCTATCTATCATCTATCTATCTATCAAGATAAGTGGATAAAATAATCTACGCCAGCATGGCTGGCTAGGCTATTCTGGGGATTCAAGTCCATCCATCTTAAAGTTGCTAAGGTTAAGAAAGCGCTGCTGTAGAGCAGTGGTCCCCAACCTTTTATGCCGCAGCCTGGTACCGGCATCAGCTGGGTGCCGCGGCCCGGTACCCGGCATCAGCTGGGCGCCGCCATCTTGTTTTGATGAAAAAGTGCTTCCGGTGAGCTTTCTACCCGGAAAAGCTCACTGGAAGCACTTTTCATCAAAAAGATGGCGGCACCAGCAAGCCAGCGGCCCGGTAGGATTTGTTCACGGACGGTACCGGTCCGCGGACCGGTGGTTGGGGACCCCTGCTGTAGAGGAACTCTGTTATGCTGCTTCTCTATTCTTCCTTAATGACCTCTGCTGTTTTTTAAGCAGTATCCCTGATTTCTTGGCTGAAGAACTCACTTTATTCCAGAACAAACAACCAAGCCAAATGCTTTGGGTGACTGCTAAGAACATAACTCCCTGAAGACAAGAGAAAGCTTGGACTCTTACTTCATTATTCTTTTGATTAATGATTTACCCATTGAATATATTAAAAAGAAAGCATCTTCAAGGAGAGGCAACTGCAAATACCAACCTGATCCTTCAGGCCCTGTCTTGCTACTTACACTGTGTTTATATGAGCAGCAGTAGAGAAAATAACCTAATACAGGATCATGTCCAACTTAGAAATGGATCAGGGAGCTCTTTTTTTGTCTTTAAAATTCATAACACAAATGCTGAGAAATTAGAAGAAAGACTCTGCCTATAATATTTCTTTAATTTAACAGAATAACAGAGTTGGGAGGCACCTTTGAAGTCTTATGCCCCTGCTCAATCAGGAAACCCTATGCCATTTCAGACCAATGGCTGCCCAAACTCTTCTTAAAAGCCACCAGTGTTGGAACACTGCTATCACGTCACTCTTAGTCCTTCTTTTCATTAAACCTTATTATGACCAATTCCTGCAACTGTTCTTCATATGTTTCAAGTTCTAGTCCCCTAATCATCTCGGTTGCTCTTCTCTATACTCTTTCTAAAGTCTCAACATCTTTTTTTATATTGGGGCAACCAAAACTGGATTCTAAGTGTGGTCTTACTAAGGCTTTATCAAGCGGTACTAACATTTCACATGATGTTGATTCTATCTCTCTATTGATGGAGTCTAGGACTGCACTGGGTTTTTTGGCAGATGCAAATGTGTATTTGACCAATCCAAATATGTGCCCTGTTTCTTATCTGGAATACATAGTCTTATCTAGTTGTGCTCTATTTCTGCTTCTCTCTTCATCCAAATGTGCCTCCTATAGTCCACCATTGTCAGTATCTTTCAGTGCAGCAATTCCACCTCCTGTTTTCCTTGGCAGCTCTTTTCAATCCTTATTTGGAACGCACCAAGTGTGTTATGATGATATATTATATTATATCATTATATTATTATGATGGTATAGCTGCTCCTACACTTGGAAGTGGGATGCTAACCATAGTATATGTTTGTTTGTAACTCAAACCCCTTTGTTTCTTTGTGTTTTAGGCAGGCTGAAATTTCTGATTTGTGGAGTTGTCTGAGTGAAACATCTTAGTTCCTGGATGGAACTGTAAATAACTTTACATTATTTCATTGTGTTCATGACAAGGAGTTGAATCAAAACAAACAAAAGCTTGCGGTCATTCAACAAGAGCATGAACAAATCTATCATTTTTATTACTCTTAGGTACTCAGTTCTGCAAAGCTGTTACTTTTGGTTTCTGTTATTTGCTTTTCTGTTCAGCTTGTCATTCTCATATTAATTTGAGTCTGTTTTTGTCAGGTTTGCAACAGTACACAAACACAATTGTGTATTTCCCAAATGTAATCCCAGGTTGATAACAAGTTCCCCCATAGAAAGCATTTTTATATGCTATTTTCATGAATATTTGTTACGTGTATGTGCGTGTGTTTATATATTCAGAGTTGTGTTATTGTTTTCTCTGAGACTTTTAAAAATAAATATTTGAACTGCACTGTTAATTCAGAAAGGTCCAAATATTGAAGAACCGAGTTTGTGTATTGGTTCAAAAATGCAAAGCTAAAATAAAATAGTGTTCAAATGAAAATGAAAGGAATGTATGTGAATATATGCATGAGAATAATAAATGTTTGATATCATAATATTTCCTTTTGCTAAAAAGAGCCTATTTCGTGGCTGTAGGAGGTACAAACTGGTTTGGCCATCCCAAAGAAATCAGCAAGAGCAGAATTATATTGAATTGGGCTTCAGTGATCTTGATGAAAATAATTTAGAGTCATGAACTGCAGTGAACCTTCTTATCCTCATGTTACTTTTCCCAAGCTCTTATTACTTCTGTGCTGATTTTTGTGTGTGTGAACATCATGAAGTTATTACCAATGTTTTTTCTACTGAAACCTTTAACTGGGATGCCAGAAGCAATATCAAATTTCTTTTGCTGGCATGCATGGAATATAAATTTGGTTTTATTTTCCTCCTCGCAGTGAATAGCAACAGAAGGTCTGGCTGCCTTCAGCAAAGGAGATGCTAACACATTTTTCTTGTGGGCAAAACTGAAGCAGATTCAAGGTTTTTGAGGTAACTACTTGTTTTGTTGGGTCACATGTTCACTGTCTTATGTAAAATGACAAATGTGATGATGACAAATGTCTGTGTTCAGTTTCTCTTAATGCCTCTTTGCTGCTTCTTGATACTGCAGGGGAAACTTACATGCTGACATTTTTAAAAAATGGAATTACAGAGGATTGATTCTGAATTGCCTACAACCATGATATTTGGCACTGTGCATGATAGATTCATACACTGCATTTTGATAGAGCAATAGACTTTCAAAACATTCTAACAGTTTGGTCAGCAATCTTTAAAATGACATTAAAAGTATTTGGAGTGAATCTCCTAGTTGCTGGGAAACAGCAGCACAAGAAGTCTCTAGATGAGAGATCAGAAATGGCGTAAAATAGCAGATTAGGGTTATACTGGGCTTTCATCGTGTTTGATATATAAGTTCCAAAATGTGCTAAAACTTGGGTAGTGTTGTACTCTTATTTTTAACAGGAAATGCTGCACATGGCATGGACATGGTTAAGGTTGGTAATCTAGTCTTACTGTTTCCATGTCATTCTGAAAAAGTATTATGTGAATTCCTTGTTTAGCTAAAGGCTGGCTGAGCAGTTTTGCTGGGCCCATCTGGTGTTAACCATGGCATAACAGGCATGATGACTATAACAGAATATAAAATGAACAGGTCAAGAGCATGAATTAATAAACGAAAGAAAGGAAAACCAGGTACATTGCATGACTGAAAAACTAAGAAAAAGGAAAAGAATATAATAGATTTGAATGAAGGTAGTTTGATCTCAAGAGTAGACTGGAGGATAGTAACCATGAAGGAGAGGGTTAACACTTTTATTTTAAAAAGTATGAATTGATATCATTTGGTTGTTATGAGCCTACGTGAAAATAAAAATGTATAAGTGGATATTACTGCAAATGCCCAATGTGGTCCAGATAATGATGTCCAGGGATGAGTTTAGGGGAAAAAATATGCAATATCCTGAATGAATGTAATCCTGAGAACAGAAATAGGGATGGGAACATTCTGCTAAATTGCTTCTATTTTTTCCCCCTGTGCTTTGCATAATACAGCTAGTGCTCAACTTATGACCAGAACTGAACCCAAAATTTCTGTTGTTAAGTGAGACATTTGTTAAGTGAGTTTTGCCCCATTTTACGATCTTTCTTGCCTCAGTTGTCAAGGGAATCACTCCAATTATTAAATTAGTAACCCGGTTGTTAAATGAATCTGGCTTCCCCATTGACTTTGCTTGTCAGAAGGTCGCAAAAGGGGATCGCATGACCTTGGGACACAGCCAACTGTCATAAATATAAACCAGTTGACAAGCACCTGAATTTTGATCCCATGATCAAGGAGATGCTGGAAAGGCCATAACTGTGAAAAACAGTCATAATTCACTTTTTTCAGTGCTGTTGTAACTTTGAAGGGTCACTAAACGAACTGTTGTAAGTCGAGGACTACCTGTATTCCTTACCTCACAAGGAACTGGCATAATGGATGTGAAAATATACAAGTATTTTTCAAACACATCCGGTTGGGTTGTCCCTGAAGGAAAATGGGTTCAACTGAGATATCTATTCACATGGTCAATGACTCCATAGATAGGACTTCAAGATCTTAGTAGCAAAGTATCCATGAATTCTAGGTATTCAGTGGAATTATGAATTATAGGAATTCAATGAGTGTGATGATATTTTTCCTCTCTGTGCATATAAATGCTAGCATTGGTTTTGTGTGGATTATGAAAGCCTTCAAAATATAAAGCCTCCATCATCTCTAGAAAAACATCTAAGTGGGATACAAGCTGCTATTGCAGATTTGCTCCACCTCTACTCCTCTGCTCCATTATTTTTTATTTTATTTAGTTTAGTTTGTCAAGCAGGTATGAAAAAACAAGTATAGGTATGGACATAACATATAAACATATAAGTATAAACAGGTATAAGTATATACATAATAAATCAGTATGAATAAATGGGAACAGTAGGACAAGAACACTGGTGTACTTATGCATGCACCCTTACAGACCTCTTAGGAATGGAGTAAGGTCTACGGTAGACAGTTTAAGGTTAAAATTTTGGGGGTTTGAGGATGTAACAACAGAGTCAGGTAGTGAGTTCCAGGCATTGACCACTCTGTTGCTGAAGTCATATTTTCTGCAATTGAATTTGGAGCGGTTGACTTTGAGTTTGTATCTATTGTTTGCTCATGGGGTTGAAGCTGAAGTAGTCATTGACAGGTAGGACATTGTAGCAGACAATTTTGTGTACTAAGCTCAGGTCAGACCATAGGCAGCATAGTTGTCTAGTTCTAAGTTGTCTAGGTCCAAAATTTCAAGCTTGGTGGTCTAAGGTATTCTATTGCAAGCTGAGGAGTGGAACCTATGATTGAACTTAAGATTGATTGTGAACTCTCATTCACCTACAGGGGCTGCTACAAACTGAGATGTATTGGGCTTTTGTGTATCTCCACTGAGACACATAGAGAGCCTCAGAAGAACATTGGTTGGTTGGTTTTCTAGAGAGGCCCTTTGCAGCCAGAATTGGGGTAGCTGCTCATTCAAGATATCTGGAAGGTAGACTTGATCAGTTACTCACTGTTGCCAGGATAAATGGCAAAACAAAGTTTGCTAAGCTTTGCCACCATTTAATTAATTTCCAATAGCTGTAGAAGAAAGCAGACAGAGATTGCAAAGAAGATCATCTAATTTAAAACATGAAAAGAAAAGACATGAGGTATTTTGGGAATGGCAGGGAGAAAGTCAGGATTAATCCTTTGCAGATAAGGGCAATTTTGAATACTGGAATCCATCCTGGCATTTCCTTCCTCTGATTTTTGAATTCAATTCTTTCAACATGTTTTTAATGCCAGCACCAGGAGTAGAAATTTATTATAAAGAATCCTAGAATAGGAAAGAATCTCAGAGGTAATCTAGACCAAGCTCCAGTGGTACAAGAGAGGAAGAATTATTTGTTTGAAAATTACTTTAGTGTATAAGTTGCCTCATAACCTAACAGCCATATCCCTCCCTTTTTACAACCCTGTAATCCCTTAATTTGGGGTAGAATCAGGGATGGAGCTGAGTATTTACTAGCCAGATTCCTTTCCTGATGCCATGCAGAGTTCGGTATTTTTTCTTTGCACCCTAGGAGAGAAATATCTGCCACTACCTAGAACTGAACTCTCAACCTTCCAAGTGGGAGATTAGCATCTTCACCACTACTATGTAGCCGTATACATAGATAAATTAGACTTCTTCAATGTGTTGGAATGTAATTCAACTATTCCAAAATGGAGACAGAAATATATTGGAAACGCAGGTTGGGAATCATGGGGATTGGAATCTGAAATATAAAGGTTGAAGACAGATTTCCTAACTAGGAACTGCATACATCACTATTTGGCATCTAGCTGGAGAAAAGAACATTGTTCTTAATTTAGAGCAGATTCTTTGCATGTATCAGATTGGGACATTTAATCTAGCATTTGAAGTACTGATTTGAATCATCTTTCATTGCATTGGGGTATGTTATATTATTTTTTCAACACGCCACATAACATTTGATAAAGGAAAGAATGACTTAGTTATATAAGGATATGAGATTCCCCATTGAAATGATCTCTTGGAAACAATGCTTGCTGGGAGCTTTTCAGAAAGACCTAACAAGCAATTTAGGAACAGTTTGATAGAATTCTGCTGGTTGATCAAAATGAGAATTGCACTGGATTTATCAAGATTCACTGAAATTATGTCTCAAATTGCATGTGTGCTTATGAACAAACATTTTTATTGGGATGTCAATTAGCCAATGACATTTAGCTAAACATCATAAGACCTGTCACTTCTAATTTTCCTCCAGCAGTTTTACAAATAACAGTGGTGTGTAAACAACCAGATATAGCAGTCTACTGTCCTCCATAACAACAGTACACAGCACACAAATGTTATTCATTTTCATGTTGCTAAAATGCAAATTGTTTTCATCGTTCTCTAGTTCATTACACATTTTTATTATGGTACTTAATTCAATACCATAATACTGAGCTAGTGATTTGAATCTTACACTTGGCTCACAAAATATTACATTATTATCACTCTTGCAATAACCACATAATAGTGTTGTTGTATTTGTGTCTATATATGTACTAAGGGTAAATTACTTTGTGTTCCAGTTCCATTCTGAATCTACTAAAATTCAAAATGGTCCAAAGAAATATAAGTAGAATAAGCAACAGGGCAGAAAGGCTCCAGGATTCTCTTTAATAAAAGCTCTGGCAGAGAGTGCGATCAAGTTAAACTCAGAAAATGAATAATAAGAGAGGAATGTCAAAACATTTGGCCAAACTCTGATTTGTAAAAGCAAACTCATCTTTTAAAAAGGTTTCTGGCATCCTCACCATTAAAAAAAAACCTTAAGGATTCAACCTTCTTATGACTCATGGAAAGCTGATCCTGAGATGCAAAAAGAAAATTAAAATGTACCTTCTCTGTTAATAAGGAAGACATAAAATGTACTTTCTCTGTTAATCTGTTGAAGGCATTAAACTTTTCTAGTTCCATGGTCTACACAATGGTGAAATGGTGAACAGAATAACCTCTGCTACAGCTGATAACCTCTGCTACAACCATCCATGGGAGGGGCATCAGAAAATCAAAATGGCGCCTGCAACCTTGTAATGGAAACTCCATGCATTTTTTAAATTTGCTCAATGCATATAAAAATGGGTAGGGCTTTCATTATGATGTTGCATAATCTTGACTTGGGTTCTCTACCCTACAAACTCTGATTGAAAGACAGGTAACTTTTCTAAGAGCCTTGTACAAGCAGAGGAAGCAGGTGTCACAAAAGGTGAAGTTAAAAGGCCAATCACTGCCAAAATTGAAACACAACCAACCCTCCCCCAATAACGCACGGATTTCTATTGCAAACCAAAAACCATAAAAATGATTCTATTAACTCATAGCTTGTCATTCCAATTTCACAGAAGGCTAACCAGTTAATTTCCAAAGCATTTCACAAATGCTTGTAACTCAAATTAATTTAATCCTCCAAATCAAAAAGAAAATCATCCCCAAGTCAATTTCCCATTAATTTGTTACCCAAATGAATTTGTGTTCATTTATCTCTCAGTTAACTCCCATTTGTACTCTGGCAACCCCCATTTCTTTCTGGCTTTGAATCCCTAGTTTAGCACAAATCCAATCTTTTATCTCCATGGATCTTGTTAGGAGCAAGTAACCAGGAACAAGAGTTGAGTTCAAAGTACTAAATGATGCTACCTATATGCAAGAATCTCTTCTACCAATGGTCACGCCAAATTGGGGCTAGATAAGAGTCAATGGAATTCATGGGGGAGCTGGATTTGGATCTCTTATGGCTGTGCTGCGACTCCAAACTAATGATGCACTTAATCTCGCCCTCAGGCTCAGCCGGCTCATCTCCTACAGATCTTTACCATGTCCGTACACATCTACTTTAGACTATTACTGGAGCCAGGTGTGCGTGTTAAACAGAAAAGCCCACCTTCTGGACCGCTGATTTGAAAGAATGGTGAAAGAGGCCATCTATATTAAGACTGGGCAGCCCTCTCTCAACAAAAACTGAAGTAAGATCATAAGCACAGTTGCAGCATCACTTAGCAACTGTTTCACTTAAGGATCAAGTTATTAGTCCCCATTGTTTTCACTATACATGAACTACCTATACCAGACGCATATGACTAGAGACATAGTAATTCAACAAAATGGAATAGACATGTCTTTTCCAATTTGAGTCGTAGTTGTTGACTAAAATTATGGAAACTTGATCTCGTTGGCAAAATAGATAAGTAAATTAATAGACTATATATAACCATGAACCAGTTTCTAGTACAGGTTTAGGGTACCATGTTTTATATATAGCAGGCAAATGGAAAATAGATTTAGACTGTACATCCTCTAAAATGACCATTTTGCTAAATGGCCCCTTTGGGGCCTATACAATAACTGGGCACAGGTTTCAGCTGTAAATAATTTATATTATCAGTACATCTACCCAGAAAATGTTGACAGACTGTGAGTCATTTTATAAAACATCTCCTAAACTCTAATTTCCTGTTCTTCATTTCCAGAGCTGGTAGCTACCATGATAAAAACAGACCAAAGATAAATCAGCCAAAATCTCACAGCATAATTTTTCATGGCATTTCGTATGAAAATAGACAAGCTGAAAGTGCCATGTGAAATGCAGTTTTATTGTTGTATTGGATTTGAGCAAAATGAAAGAAGCAGAATTGAGCATTTGGTGTCATTAACATTTAGTAGAGCAATTCTAACCCCTTCAAATATCCACCATAAATTAATTTTATTGGAGATTCAGGCTCTGATTGTGTCACTAGAATGTTGAATTTATGCAAAATGTACTATTTTTCCTCATTGTGCCAGCATCAACCAGCACATCATCAGATATTTGTATCTTTCAGGGATGCAGCTTTCCTAGCCTGACTGATTCCTGGCATTAGCATATTTCTTTCTGCCCTGTGGGTAATCTTTCTTATAATATGGGGATTCATTGTCTCATGTTCTTATTTTTATTGAATTCTGCCTGCCTTCCTGCACAAGTTCAGAGCTTAGCTAACTTTTAAAGGGACAGCGGTATGCTAGAAATGTTTAGGAACCAGGTCTCCCAGCTCCATTGCCGTAATTGCATCATATCACTAGTTGTATAACAACTGATCAGCCCACTAGATCACAGCTCAATTTTGCTCTCAACCAGCTCATAAAATTCTAGAAAAAATAACAATTGGCTCTTGCAAGCCAGCTCTAGCACACTACTGAAAGGTGTGGGTGTGGGTAGGGTATGTGTGTGTATGTGTGAACTGATTGCATTGTATTGCCCAGATATCCCACTCTCATTCATGTTGACTGCCAATTGTTTATATGATATAGATCAGGGGTCACCAACCTTTTGGACCTCAGGGACCACCAAACTCATAATTTTAAATCCCGCGGACCACTAATATGAATTTTGACTGACGGGTGGCTTGCTGAGGTTGGTGGGAAAGTCGGTCCCATATTCCAGAGTTGCAGTAGTCACAGGACTACTTTGGTCATCCCGGAATATGGGACCAACCTCAGCAAGCCACCCTGGGGCGGATTTCTCTCCCCTGCCATTGGTCTTACCTTCCAGTTTCAGCTCACGTGGCTCTACTTAAGGTAAGGTTTGAAGGGTGGGGGCCAGAGGGTGGGCAGACCATGTAGGCAGCGCAGCCTTGTGTTCCCATGGGCCATGTGGTCGGCACAGCCTTGTGTTCCCACGCAGCCTGGATTAATTGCTTTGGGGGGTGTTTTGGGGGGGAGGGAACATTTCTCTGCAGACCACCAAAATTTTCTCACAGACCACCAGTGGTTTGCAGCCCACCAGTTGGCAACCACTGATATAGATAAGTTTAAAATTTCCACAACCCAAAGGTGCTTTTTCAAGGGGCAACTGGACTTTCTTTGTTTTTTTCTTTAAGATGTTTCACTTCTTATCCAAGAAGCTTCTTCAAAGGTACTTTTTCAAAAGGCAACTGGACTTTCTCTGTTTTTCCTTGAAGACATTTCACTTCTCATCCAAGAAGCCTTTTGAAAAAGTACCTTGGGGACAACCATGACCTGAATGACTGAGAATCTCCATAGACTTTCACAGCCCAAACTAGACTAGCCAAACACAAATCCTGCAAACCTTCTTTATATCTTTTAGTCTCTAGCCCCCTAATTATCTTTGTTGCTGTTCTCTGCACTTTTTCCAAAGTCTTAATATTAATATTTAGATGTTGAGACTTTGTTTCTTTGAAGATGTTTACAAGTTAGACCATTTAATAGCTTTAACTTGTAATAATGGACGCCGAGAAACAGAAACTATGCCCTGATCTCACAATAAAAGTGAAATCTTTTCCTTTCGGTGTTTAAAGTCAACTGTGATTCTCTTCGGTTCACTGAAACACGCTGTCTGGTGAGATTCGGATTGTTTTACTTTTATTTATAGCCCTCATTCCTCCCCCTTAGATTTCATATAATACATCGAATTACAAACATTAAAGCTATACGGAAATAGCAAAACAATGAAAGAAACCCATGACAACAATGATCAAAAAGACACAAGGTGACGAAACAGCTTTGTCCCAGTTTTCTTTCTTATCAGGATGACGCAAGCAGGCAGACAGACATCAAGCTTCATTACAAAAAGGGCTTTTATTGTTCCAATCTATACAAAACACCCTGGATGTTCACATAATGAAGGCAGTGGTTTCCCAACTGGGCCACTTTCAAACCTTCTCCCGTTATATTTCTAAGGGTGGTTATTTTATTTTAACTTAATTTCTTTTGCTTAGACTTCTGTTTTTAACCTTGAAACATTCTTTGTAGTTAATAAATACTTTTCCTCGCCGGAACACTGTGTCGTTCACTTTGCCCTTCCTGCTTTTCCTCCTCCTTGATTATTTACCTCTGATTAAGGCTTTCCTGAGGGATGCAGTGGCTCAGTGGATAAGATGCTGAGCTTGTCAGTCAGAAAGGTTGGCAGTTCGGTGGTTCAAATCCCTAGCACCATGTAATGGAGTGAGCTCCTGTTACTTGTCCCACCTTCTGACAACCTAGCAGTTTGAAAGCATGTAAAAAATGCAAGTAGAAAAGTAGGGACCACTTTGGTGGGAAGGTAACAGCCTTCTATGCACCTTTGGCATTTAGTCATGCTGGCCACATGACCACGGAGACGTCTTTGGACAGCGCTGGCTCTTCGGCTTTGTAACAGAGATGAACACCGCCCCCTAGAGCCAGAAATGATTAGCACATATGTGTGAGGGGAACCTTTATCTTTATCTTTTAATGCTTTCCTGACTCTCCCATCATTTTATAATTTAGATGCTTATTATTTTTAATCTTTCTCTCCTTATTCCCCCACCCATCAGTTTCGTTTCTCACAAGTCAATACAGGTAATCCTCGATTTATGAACATAATTGAGCCCAACATTTCTGGTGCTAAGTGAAACACTTGTTAAGTGTTTTGCCCCATTTTATGACTTATCTTGCCATCATTGTTAAATGAATCATTGCAGTTGTTAAGTTAGTAACACGGTTGTTAAGTGAATCTGGATTCCCCATTGATTTTCCTTGTCAGAAGGTCACAAACACTGATCACATGACCCCAGGACCCTGCAACCATCATAAATATGAACCAGTTGCATCTGAATTTTGAGCATGAAAAATGGTCATAAGCATGAAAAATGGTCATAACTCACTTTTTTTTTAGTGCCGTGGTAACTTCAAATGGCCACTTATAGATCGTGGACTACCTGTAGTTGGTGGGCGGGGCGGGACTTGGTGGGCATGACTTGGTGGGCATGGCAGGGGAAGGATACTGCAAAATCCCCATTCACTCACCACCCCACTAACCTGTTTTCCAGCTCCATTCTCCTGTGCAGGGCAACAAAAGAAGACCCAGCCGATCAGCTGGGACTCCGATCAGCTGGGACTCAGGAGGCAGAGAATAGATGGGGCGCAGCCAACCAGAGGTGGTATTTGCTGGTTCTCCAAACTACTCAAAATTTCCACTACTGGTTCACTATAACCTGTCAGAACTGGCTGAATACCACCTCTGGTTGGAAGGGCCAGGCTGACAGCAACAGAAGACGGGGGACTGGAAGTGAACAGAATTCCACTAACTTCCACCCATGATTATGGTATAATCAGACTTAGAGCAGAATAAATCTCGTTGGAAGGGGGTAAAGTGCCTTTTAAACCCTTAGGAGAGCTTAGGAGCAAATACACTTATCTGTGATATATCTATCATAATCTTCAGAGCAAACCCCATCCTCACTCCACTTTGCTTGTTATTAGCTCTGTGTATATAACATCAATTTCCTGACCCCCTATAAGGGAAAACTCAGCTTCATAGAATCACAGAAAACTTATAAAAGGACAATTATAAAAGGAAATCAGAAAGAAGGAAGCGATAAGAATAACCTAGACTGTTAAATTCTATAATCATATTTTATACAATAACCTAACCAACACTCCCCTGTTGGTCTTTTGCACACTCAGTTGAACAATATTTTTACCTGCCCTGATTTTATGTGGCTGACAAACAATTCATTATTTTAAAATCAAACACTGGCAGTTTTTATTTCTTTTTTTGTTCTGTGCCAGAGATGCTTGTTTCTCAGGTGGATTCAAGTACCGTATCTCCTCCCTCTGGAAATGCAAACAATACTGATCTTTTATATAATTTAAATTTTTAATTAACTAGATGCTGTCATTTTGAACTGGTGAATCCCACTAGGTGATAAAAGAGAATGTAGCTATGGAAACTAAATATGAAAGAAAAGGCATCAGTTGCAGGGAAATAGAAAGTAGAATCTAGTTCAGGGGAGGGCAGCTATGGCAACTTTATGTCCCATGGACCTGAGTTGGCTTAGGAATTCTGGGAGTTGAAGTCCACAGGTTGTAAAGTTGCCACAATTCAAGTCTGATTATAGAGCATTTTCAGCCCACCCAACTATCCTTTCATCAGTCTGGTTTTTTTTTGTTTCTGTTATAATAAAGTTGTTTATTTGCATAGACGGTCCAAATGTCTTTGTATAAAATATTTGGAGCTCCTGTTCAAACAAATTTGTCAACCACATTTTCACATATAAACTGGACTAACGAAAGCTTTATTGTATGCTAGTGTTATATCTTTTAAAACAATGCCTCAGTGGTTTAGAGAAATGGTCACCTTGTTCAGGAAAAGGAGAAGAAGAAATGGATGAAAAAGTTCAATATAAACCATGCATTTATTTCAGAATAAAAAGAAGGTATAGCACATTTCCCCCGGAAAATACTGTATATTTCCACCTAACCTTGAATGGATTAGATAGATTGAGATATTCACATGTGAGTCAACTCTGCTATGGAAAGTTTACATGAGTTGTATAAAATGCATGCATATTAAGCTGTTTTATTTATAAACCACTTCAATTTATCTGCAGATCTTGGCAATATCTAACATAGGGAAGCTGTCATGTCAGAATTTACCAAGTAGCAGATACCAAATTCACATCAATGTTTTTTTTCTGTTGGCTAAAGTGTGTGTGTGTTTATTTTAAAGTGCCTGTGTCTTTATTTTGCTATTTTGCACCTTCCAGTTTGTGGTCACTTTTGGCAACTGCCTGGACTAGTCCCTACAGTTTTCTTGGCAAAGTTTTTCATTGCCAATTGCTTTCTTCCTTGGACTAAGAGAGAGTAACACGTCAATGGTCTCCAGTTTCTAGCCTGATGCTTCAAGCATTACAATGAACTGGCTCTCACATGTACCCATCTTGTGTCTATATTGACATGAATATAGATAGTACATGACTGCCTGATGCAGAAAAATTGTATATTTTTTCCAACATCTGTATCTGGCAGTCATGTAGTTGACTTCACTATCTATATCCTTGTCAATATAGACACCATCGGGGATGGGCTTCAAAAAAAAAATTAGCCTGGTTGCTGGGTGGGTGTGACCATGGTGGGCATGGCCTAGTTGGCCTCCTGCATCATAGAAGGTGGGTCATTTTTGCCCTCCTCGGGCTCTGGAGGCTTCCCTTGAGCCTCCGGAAGGGCGAAAATGGCCTCTCTGGGCTTCAGAGGCTCTCTGGAAACCGGAAACAGGTCCATTTCCGGCCTTCCTGAATTTCCAGGAGGCTTGTTTTTCACCCTCCCCAAGCCTCCATGTGCACCCTGCATGTTCTGTACAAGCCATTAACATACTTGCAAGCGCCGCGTTGTGATTGGTCAGAACGCACGGCAACCTGATTGGCTGAGCGAACCGCACTGATTGGCCCGCTGCGAATCCCCGCGATTGGTGGAAACTAATCGTGGGAGATTCAAAAGCGGTGCCATTAACGCTGGCCGCCGCAGCCAGAGAATAAAAGCTGCCGCTTTTCTTCTGTAGCCCGAGCTGATCTCGGGACTTAATAAAGAGCTGAACTAAGTCACTGGCTTCCGAGTCTCCTTCCCTGCGACAGACACGACACTGCAGTTACCTGCATCAAAACGGGCCACATGGGGACTCCTGAAAGGGGCGGGATGGGTTGGGTGGAGCCAGCCTGGAGTGGGATTTGGGGGTTCTCCGAGCATCACAGAATCTTAGCTAGGGGCTCTCCCAAACCCCTGTGAACCCCAGCAGCCCACCCCTGGACACAATGTAGATACATGTGAGAGCCAATAAGCTTCCTGTCAGCCTTCTCCAAGATGTTGGCAACAGACATGTTGGCTTTCAGCTTTCATCATTCCTATTCGATATTGAATGATGGGAAATGTCATCTATCTATTCGGAGGACTCCAATAGAGGAGTAGGTAACATATTTACTTGCAATATTCACACCTTATTCATATATACATATTGGACACGTAGGGAAAAAACCATGGAGAAAAGGTGCCCATTCAATGGTACTATGATGGTACTATCTGAAGTTCTTTCTAAGCAAGAGGATTTGTGCAGATAAATCTGCAGTTTTTTCCCCATTTGTAAGCCACCGTCTGCTTTTCTCCCAAAGCTCTTGTTCTGTGGTGAGCAAGTCACAGTTTCTGAATATTCAAGGCACAATATTTTGTCCTTTCAAACCTTCCCACAGATATGATGCTTACTTCCCACAGTGCCTGTTATCTGTTATCTGTTGCTTGTTTATGATCGCTGCTCAAGTCTCTTTGTTTCTTCCCATTTCTCCTTTCAAAAATACATATAATTAAAGAGCAGGCAATTAGACAGACGTACAAAAAGACAATTATTACAGAACAGATTGAATTATACCAATCAGTTGCACATGTGTGATTTCTGCCTCTTTTACTGGTGACATTCTAGCTCCAAACTGTTTCTCCTTCTTGCCACTCAAGTTGATGGCAGGTGGTTGAGCTAGCAGGCACATCCGTCATAACTGAGAGTTTCTTCTTGCTCTTACCAAGGCAAAAGACTAGATAAGTTATCCAGTTATGGTTTCATTTTCATGTAAAGGACACCACCTATTCTTCTTCTTCCCTCCCTCTCCCCCAGCCCCAAAAACTGGTTAGAAAGTTAGAGGAATCGGAATGGTTTCAATCTCTGAAGGCTTTGAAGAAGAGATTGGACAGCTTCTTGTCTGAAATGGTATGGACCTGCTCGATCAAGAGATTGGACTAAAAGAGGATCCTCCAAGGTCTCTTCCATCTCTGTTATTCTGTAGAGGAGAGGAAGATGTTCCAGGTACACTTAGATCTTGTTGTGCCTTTGGATTTAGCAGGCTTGAGGAGACTGTATCCTATCTGAGCTTCAGGAGTCCTTGGCCCTGCAGTGAGATCCTACCTGTTCCACTACCAGTTTGATGATCGCGCATGCAGCGACAATCAGCTGAGAGGATAAAGAAGAGAAAAGCGCAGGGGTGGGTGGGAGGGCCGATCCTGCGCTTTTATCTTTTTTCTCCTCTCAGCTGATTGTGGGAGATTTTTTTTTACTATCGGTTCGGGAGAACCGGTCCAAACCGGTAGCATACCACCACTGCCTTGCCCATAGTTTTTTGTTTTTTGTTATTTATTTATTTATTTATTTATTTATTTGTCAAGCATGTTCAAGATAGCAAGTATAAGTATGAACATAAACATGAACAAAGGAAGTAAATACAGATAAATGGGGACAGTAAAGACAGGGACGGTAGGCACGCTGGTGCGCTGATGCACGTCCCCTTTAAGGACTTCTTACGAATGGGGTGAGGTCCATGGCAGACAGTTTGAGGTTGAAGCTGTGAGGGGTTGAGGCTGTAACAACGGAGTCTAGTAGAGCGTTCCAGGCCTTGACCACTCTGTTGCTGAAGTCGTATTTTCTGCCATCGAGTTTGGAGTGGTTTACCTTGAGTTTGTATCGGTTGTTTGCCCGTGTATTATTGTCGTCACTGGCAGGATGTTATAGCAGACAATTTTGTGTACTGTGCTTAGATCGGACTACAGGTGGCACGGTTCCAAAATTTCAAGCCTGGAGGCATAAGGTAATCTATTGTGAGTAGAGGAGTGGATTACTCTTCTCATGAAATACCTCTGAACCTGCTCAATTGTGTTAATGTCCGATATACAGTGTGGGTTCCAGGCAGATGAGGTGTATTCGAGAATTGGTATGGCAAAGGTTTTGTATGCCCTAATTAACAATTCAACTACATGACAATCCAACCACATAATTCCTCTTAAGCCTATTTTTTTTTCATCCGATTCTTCTACTGATCAGGGTAGATTGAATCTCATTCCAGGCTACTATTTAAAAGGAAAAGAAGCAGTAGAGTCTCTGCCATGTTTACCTTTGGAATAAAAGAGCTAAAGCAGTTAAGTTATGACTTATTCTTATATTAGATTTTATTCTTACATCTGAATACCTGATGGATCTGCTCTCAGGCTCTGTCAACATCAGCAAATTATTTCTCAATTCTGTTTCATAATGCTAGCTTCCTCTGTCTCACCCTGATTATCCATCTTTATCACCACCACCAACATTCTTATTTTTTAAATTTATTTATATCCTGCTTTTATTATTTTTTACAAATAACTCAAGACAGTGAACAAATCCAACAGACCTTCCTCTTACCATTTTCCTCACAACAACAACAACAATCCTGTGAGGTGAATTGAGCTGAGAAAGAGTGGCTGGCTCCAAGTCGCCCAGCTGGCTAAGATGGGACTTGAACTCACAGCCTCTTGCTTTCTAGCCTCATGCCTTAGCCACTAGACCAAAGTAGTGCAACTAGACCAAACAGACAGAACCCTGCAGATATTCAGATATTCCGTGCGAACACAGCATTTATTTGGAATCAGAATTTTTAGTTATGGCAACCACATTCAGCTTCTGCCTTAAATATTATTATTTTTTTCAGTTGGAAATGAAGCTACCAGATTCCTGTTTTTTTGTAAACTTTCCCAATAAATAGTGAAGCATAAGTAAAATGTCCCTTGTTTCTGTCCCTTAACAAAATGCACTGTTTAATGGGAAAATGCACGCTTGACATTATAAGAAGTATAATCTATGAATAATGGATGAGTTTATTCATAGGTAGGAGTTCTACTGGTGCACTGCAAAGACTGAAAACCCTTTGCATTTGAGAAGCTTTGAAATGAAAGAAAGTGAAAAAGTTGGAAAAGAACAACAAAAATGAATGTTAATGGTATGAGTTAAATAATATTTCAAAAGAGGCATTGCCAAGGCCCTTGCTTAAGGAACCATGTTCGAATCCAACTGTAGGCTAAAATCTGATATTCAGCATTTAGTCCAGCTGGTAGAGAAATAATGGTGCTACAGCAAATACTTTTAGATCCTTTCCAACCTGACACTAGATCAATATTTGCTATTTTTTTTTGCAGGTATTGTCTAGTTGGGACCAATATGAAAAGGGAAGTATAAATTATCGTTCTATTTAAATTATTTACAAATGACGCCAAAGCACATATGGACTTCAAAAACAGCAATCCTACAGATCTCAGAGAAAGGTTTTATACAGGAACAATACAATGAAAGCACGTCAATGGGAAATGGCAATGGGAGGAAAAATAATCATCATTTAGGAAATAGCATTCCATGGGAAAAGTTAAATAATTTGAAGAAAGAGTACTGGAGCCCCAAAATTTTCATTTTTACCTCATCTGACAGAGGAATATTTCTCCGGAAATCTGGAAGGTCATCCAAATGCTCTTTGGCTGAAGATTGCTGTTCTTCTCCATGAGCAAAGCCTTCCTAACTGTTCTCCTACAAATCCCACTTTTACCTAATGTTTCTCTGACGGTGATATCATAAACAATCATTGCAGCTAAAGTGGGAAAGATCTACAGATCCCTGATGTTTTTCTGGTGTTCTGTGCAATTTCTTCCTTTTTTCATGTGTTGGAAGTTAAAACCTACCCCTATCCTAGAAAAATAAAATATTTTGGGATACACTAAAAAGACAGAATAATTCACTTAAAAGAGAAGTAGAAACTCAGAGAGGCAGAAACTCACCCCCACCACACCTTTGTTAATGGGCCATTAAGGCCTGGGCCAGTCTATTCTACATAACAAAGATCTACCTCCTTCAGGTAGAGCCATTCAATTGCCCTTCATTGCACCACCTATCAGGTTTTAACCCAGCTTGGCACACAGACAACCTAAAAAGCTAGCTATGGCCTCTGTCAGCAACCAATCAGGATTGTCTTCCTGTGCCCCAGGGAGTTCAAAGCCAGAGAGGGTATAAAACCCAGGGACTCTCGGCATCTCTTCCCTTTTTCTTCACGCAAGAGCTCCAAGGCATGTGATCCTGTTCACCATTAAACCATCTTTCCAAACAGCCTCCATGTTTCCAGTGTCTTTCTCCCCACTTGGAACTGAAGCCAGATGGACATTTCTTCCAACACGTGCTTGGACTGATTTTAAACAGCAGCCACTTTTGAGGAGATTCACTATTAGCCCAAATTTTCTCCATTTCACTTTAGATTTGGGAAACCACACAACTTTAGCCAACAGCTTGTGAGCTTTTCCACACTGGTAGAAATCAATGACTTTTTAAATGAATTTTCTTCTGAGTGGAACAGGGTATATGTTTAGACTTTGTGTGGTGAGAACTTCACTGTGAGGAGAGGAGTAGTGATGGGATTCAAAAAATTTTACGACCTGTTCTGTGGGCGTGGCATGGCTTGGTGGGTGTGGCAGCAGAAGGATACTGTAAAATCTCCATTCCCTCCCCATTCCAGGGGAAGGTTACCACTGGTTCTCCGAACTACTCAAAATTTCCACTACCGGTTCTCCAGAACTGGTCAGAACCTGCTGAATACCACCTCTGGAGAGAAGCCAATGTTTGTGAGATTATATGGAATATATGGAAGGGCCTGCCCCAATTGCAGCCATGATTGTTTAATGTACTCACACAACTAATTATCTCTCTGCCTGAATTGATTGAACTACAGGGTGATTTCTTTTTCACTCCGCCAAATCAGATTTAGATGGCGTCATTTCTGAAATAATGAAGCAACAAGTCTTGATATTTTCTTTTGTTCACTGAGACCATATTAGTAAGTCCCTAATGAGGCGACGTTTTGCTGAATTTGGAGAAGGTCTGCTATTCTGAATCACTTGATATGCCAGGGTTCCACTAAACTGACACTTGTAGATGATGGCTGAGTCAGTCCAACCTCATTTAACTCATATAAAATAAAACTAAATGGCTTTTTTGGCAGCTATGCTGAGGCTGGCAGGGTCAGGTATATCACAAGAATATGTCTTTGCAGCAAAAATTGAAATAGGATGTTTTCAATTTTCTGATCTGTAAGAGTAACTCTCTTAAGGGTACTTGTTGGGTGATGATACGTGAGTTAAGGAATCCATTGTTCCATCACTGACAATGGGATAAAGCAGGAGCTTTATTTTTCTTTTTTTATCATCTTTTTCTTTATCTTCTTTCTTTCTTTTCTTTCGTGTACACTGAGACCATATGCACCAAGACAAATTCCCTGTGTGTCCAATCATACTCGGTCAATAAAGAATTACGTTCTATTCTATTCTATTCTATTCTATTCTATTCTATTCTATTCTGTTCTGTTCTGTTCTGTTCTGTTCTATTCTATTCTGAATAAGGAATCTGAAGAATTAAAATCTACAAGATTTTATGGTCTCCATGCATGCTTCATAACCAATAGCTAGGAACACTGAAGACTTATAGATTCAAACTATACATTTACAAATACATATGCAGGATTACAATTGTTAATTTTAACTAACCCTTTAAAAACGCTTGCTTTATTCTCTCTTTCTCTATCTCTAATATATTTGATTTCCTTAGTAGCCCATTAAATAATTTTCCTCTGGGCACACCATGCAATTTTCAGCCAAAAGTTCTCTATTTTCTCTTTGTTATTTTGACCTCGGCATTTCATTAAAGAGAGTGTTCTATTGGTGGGACTTAATTAAAAGTGTCCCCTAGAGTGACTTGATTTCAGCTCTACTTATCACCTTTCCCGGGAAGGTGTTTTCTATGCAATTATCTGCTTGCAGGAGATGTTGTGGACATGGGAAAAGGAGGTCAAAAGAACAGAATGTGACTCTTCATCAGATTTTAAAATCAGCTTTAGCCCACACACCATTCTATTGCTCCATTATTTATTATGTCCTAGTGTTAAATGTTAAAGCTACGGCAAATCTAGACAGCATACTAAAAAGCAGAGACAGCACCCTATCAACAAAAGTGTGTATCGTCAAGGCTATGGTTTTCCCAGTTGCAATGCATGGCTGTGAAAGTTGGACCATAAGGAAGGCTGAAGCCTTTGAATTATGGTGCTGGAGAAGACTCCTGTGAGTCCCTTGGCACTGCAAGGCAATCAAACCAATCAATCCTAGAGGAAATCAACCCTGACTGCTCTTTAGAAGGCCAGATCCTGAAGATAAAACTCAGATACTTTGGCCTCCAGAAGGAAGGACTCACTGGAGAAGAACCTAATGCTGGGAATGATTGAGGGCAAAAGAAGAAGGGGATGACAGAGAATGAGGTGGCTGGATGCAGTCACTGAAGCAGTAGGCATGAGCTCAAATGGACTCCAGAAGATGGTAGAGGACAGGAAGGCCTGGAGGAATGTTGTCCATGGGGTCGCGATGGGTCAGACACAACTTTGCAACTAACAACAACAAGGTTTTTTGTTCTGTAATGAAGCAGCTGAGAATGTAAAGGGACCCATTAATTAGAACTGAACCAACAACTTGGAAAAATATGGATGGTATTGCTGTTTACTTTCTTTGAATGTTCTTGGACAATCTCTTTGATTTCTTCTTCAAGAGATACATCAAGGAAAGGGGTAACACATGCAGTTCTATTTCAATCCCATTTCAGATTTTTAATTCTGCTTTTTGCTGGTCCATGGCAGATTTGCAAAAGTAGATCAACATACTAGCTTGAGAAATGATATCAGGAGGAAGAAAGGAGAATGGGAGAAGATGAAAATTATTTATATAGAATTGTTAAATTAGAATGTGCAGAATGTTAATGGCAGGCGGGACAAAAATATGTAGTGTACACCCAGAACCAACAATGTACTATTTGTTCTGCTCCTCTTCCAGAACTGGCCTGGGTGATTTTTGACATACTGGTAACTAGGCTGATTGAACAATAGATTTGTCAATTTGATATTTTATTTTTCCATCATCAACAATTAGCATCATTTTATCAGGGTCTTTTCTGTCAAGTCATTGTGAAATAATTGCAATCTTAATTCTAATAAAATGCTTAGCTATAGTTATGTATTCAGAATAAACAATATAAAAATCCCAGAAAGAATTCAAATAAAAATCTTAAGAACAGTCAACAAATACAAACAATGAGTAAGTAGATGGCAACATTTAGAAGTAAAAGTTCTCTTAATTAGCTCTGTTATCAATTATTTCCAAAAGCTTAACAAAATAGAGGTGATCAAATTTCACCGGGCAAAATGTCCCAAAGCAATGGTACAGCCACAGAAGAAGAAAAAATTATCTGGATCTTCATCTTCCTCACCCCATAAAGTAAAACACTTTGAATAATGTTAATAATTGGATAATTGGATAAGGCTAGTAAGATATTGGAAAGCAGATTCCAGATGAATGTTGAAGATAGAAAGGAGAAAGCTTCGTAATGGTTAAATCCATTTGGTAATGGAATTAACTATTGGGAGAGATTGTGAGTTTCTTCCTAATTAATTTCAAGTTGAGAATTTGGATTCCTGCACTGATATAAGTCTAGAGCTGAGGGCTAATTTGCCCCTTCTACTAATTCTTCTAATGCTACTTCCCCCATTCTTGTCCCAGTTCAAAGCAGCCTCAGTTTTCATTTATAGCATAGAATACAAACAATTTGAACTAGAGGTGGTATTCAGCAGGTACTGACCTGTTCTGGAGAACCAGTAGTGGAAATTTTGAGTCATTTGGAGAACCAGCAAATACCAACTCTGACTGGCCCCGCCCCATCTATTCTCTGCCTCCCAAGTCCTAGCTGATTGGCTGGTTCTTCTTTTGTTGCCCTGCACAGAAGAACGGAACTGGAAAGCAGGCTAGTGGGGTGGGGAGGAAATGGGAATTTGCAGTAACATTCCCCCAGAAGTGGGGAGGAAATGGGGATTTTGTAATATCCTTCCCCTGGAGTGGGGTGGGAATGGAGAATGAAGTTTTCCCAAATTCATGTTCATTGTGTCAAGGACATGATCTAGCCATCTCATCACCTGCCATATCCTTCTCCTTTTGCCTTCAATCTTCCCCAATATCATTTTCCAATGAGTCCTCTCTTCTCATTTGATGGCCATACTATTTGAGTTTCAGATTCAGTATCTCTCCTTCCAAAGAAGAGTCAGAGTTCTTTCTTTCTTTCTTTTTTTTAGGATGGACTAATTTGATCTCCTTGCAATCCAAGGGACTCTCGAGAGTCTGTTGGAAAATTACAGCCTGCAATTTCCAATTTTGCTTGCACCCAACACACTCCCAATCAATCTCTCTATCCAGATCAAACCACATATGATCCCAGATCAACTAATGCGCTGTGCAAACATCAAAAACTCTTAACTGGCAAAACAGGATAAAAGGCAAAAGCAACAACAGGCAAGAATTTACACAATACCATTCTATCAAAAGGGCACAGAACTTTCCAAACTACTGGAAACAATGCCATACATAATTAGCATAGACAGTCCCAAAGGACTCCACCCCAATGCAAAGGATTACAGGGTCATTAAAATTACACATACACACACACACACACACACACACACACACACACATATTTGTTTCCTTAAGTTTTCGTGGGTACTTAGATGTATGGTATTCAGCTTTGTTCGGGTATTTTCCCACGTCATTATAGTTGTGCTTTTAAAGTTGTAGCAACGTTTCGGCAGAATCTCATCTGCCATCATCAGGCTTCTGTATTGTGTTCGTCTGTGAGTTAGACTTTCACAGCTGTTTCAGTTTTAAATTTGGGGCTAGCTTACTGCTGTGCCAGAATGGTTTTTTCTTCATCCTGACTGGTTGGGAGTCTTGGTCTGTGTTTATTGGTCTTGGAGTTTGCTGTGTTCTGTTTGATTGGTGTTTCTAATATCTTCTGTCTGTTTTGTGGCTTTTTTTTGGTCTTGATTGGCTGGCAACATTGTGTTACTGTATTGAAGGCTTTTAGTGCAGCTTGGCTCCGAGTAAATGGACGGCTATCATTTATTAGGAAGCTAGGTTTCATCTGGGTGCCTGGTTGGGGTGTGTTTGAGCTGGAGGTATGGGGGGGGATCTGTTTGTGCCCAGGTGTTTGCTGTTAATCTCCTGGGTCGTTTGTGTTTTGATCTCTTTTCCATTAGCCTCCTGTGTTGTAACGGCTTGGGTAATGGGTTGTGTGATGACCTTATGAGTTTTATTGCTGTGGTATCCTTGGTCTTGTGCTGTGATTTCCTGGGTCGTTTGCTGTGTTGCAACTTCTTGAGTTCTTATGGTGTAATTTCCTGAGTTTTCTGATGTGATATTCTGAGAGGGTGGCTGTGATGTAGCATTCTGGATTTTGGTCTGGCTTCGAGTTTGGGGGTTGGGTCTGTGTTCTTGGTGTGTGTCAGCTTGTTTGGTTTTGGGGTTGGGTGTGCGACAGCTGGTGAAGCAGCCGTAGTCTGATTTCTGGATGGTGGTTGTTTATAGGATGGGTTTGGGCCTGGGTCTGATGAGGGGGATTGGCGGTGGTGTCCCATGTTGTTTTGGGTCTGGTGTTGGTTTTCATGGCTGGGACTTGTTTGTTGCTGAGGGCTAGTTTCCAGATGTCTGGTAGGCGGGAGGTATCGTTCCGTTTATTCATGTTATGGGGGTGTTCTCTATTTTGATGGCTTCCCTGATTATTCTCTTGCTGGAGTGTTCAGTGTTGGATATTAATTTAGTTCCTTCAAAATTAATTTCATGTCCTGTGGCTTTAAGGTGCTGGAAGATGGAGGAAGTATTTTCTTCTTTTCTGACTGCATTTTTGTGTTCTGCAGTGCGTGCATTTATTCTCCTGTTGGTTTGTCCAATGTATGTGGCTGGGCAATTGTTGCATGGTATTTCACAAACTCCTTGGTTTTCTAGCTGGATCTTGTCTTTGGGGTTTCTTAGGATGTTGGCTATTTTTTGGTCAGTGCCGAAGGCTGTCCTGATATTGTGTTTGTGGAGAATTTTGCTGATTTTGTCTGTGGTGCCTTTGATGTAGGGGAGGAGCGCGATACCGTTGTCTTGTTCTGTGTCTTGGTTTTTTTTGGGTATCTCTCTTCGGATTAGGTTGGTAATTGTGTTTCTTTGGAATCTGTTGGAAATTAATTCGTTAGTGAGGGTGTGTAGTTCTGTTCTCAGGTGGTCTTTGTCACCAAATGCCTATAAATGGGTGATGAACAAATATGGATTGCATGGAAAAGTGAATAAACAGTATGAATGAAGTTTATTGGCAAGGTTGAAGTTGCAAAGAAGAAATGAAGGAGGATCAAATTATAAAACAAAGAGAAGGTGGAAAAGTGAATGGGGTTAGGAGAAAATGAAAGACTGATGGAGTTGACCCTCAAAACAAGAGATGTTTCCTGAGAGTTGAAGTCCACACATCTTAACATTACTAAAAAATGCTGCTCTAATTGAGTAGATTGTAAACCGTCTGTCCGCCAGGTACTCCTAGATGGCTTCTCTACAGCAACCCTGTGAGGTAGGCTAGACTATGAGAAGGGGCTGAGGTTGGAACTGAACCCAAACAACTCAACTATATCACCTGGGCATAGCTGTCATTTGTAACTGTAGTGAATTATTTTCTTTGCAGCCTGAAGGAAATCATATACTTGACCGCCACATCAAATAACAGGGACCTGAACATTTTGGGGTCTTTACCGGCAATTTGCTTGATAAAAGTAATAACCTAGTTGGTATTCATGCATATTAAAAAACAAAACTAAAAACCCTCCCATTTTTCAATTCCATAAAGCAGAATCCATAAATTCTCTAAATGTCAAAACCATGCAAGGATCTGTCAATTCATAGACAGACAAAGCTATTATTTTGTCATTGTTTTAATGGTAAGAATCGAGAGACAAATAAGCATTTGCCTGGATAGATTGCTCCCTCAATGAGCTCCATTAAGTGTTACATTTAGCAGTATTTCCAGAGGGAGAAAGTTATTTCTTATAACTAAAAGCTACTTCAATAAAGCTGCCAACCCCAGCAGAAAAAGGAAAATAGAAATGGCTGTCAATCTTTCTTCAGTCTTATTGCAGTCAAGGGTTACAGCTGCCATCTCCATCCAGGTTTGATGGCAGCTTTTTCAAAAACGTATTTCCCCTTTTTTCAGTTATGTATCATTAGAGTGCCAGGCAAATGTAATCTTTACCTTTGGACCCATAATGGTTTCACAATTAGATTGTTGGCATGGTCCAATCATGGGGATGACCAAATTGGCCAAGATGGCAAGACTACTGCAACCATCCACGATTGAAGTCCCATTATGGGTTCGTTGCACAGTCAGCCAGTTGTTCAGATTGGATTTGGCATTTTTGTCCACCTGTTGAGTCCTTCCCAAGGACCTGGAATAGGGAGTTGTGGATGTTTGATGCTATTACAGGTATTGTTGCAGGATTAAGCTGTTCTGAATAATGCTGCCTTTTGCAATTGACTGGTGGTGAGTTTGTCAATGCTGATGGGATTCATGTGGTGGATTGCACCCAAGGAGCCTGTGACTGTTGGTTACTAACTTTGCTTTCTTTTACCATAGATGTTCTATTTCATTTTCAAGTTTTTATATTTTATTGTCTTCTCCAGTTCTTGTCTATTATTATTGTTATAATTGTTGTATCAAAAAATCTTGATTTTTTGACCCAATCTGTGGATAGCCAAGCAGCAGATCATATCTGATATAAAACAAAACAAAACTGGATTAGATCTGCTATGTAGCTGAAAGCATAGCCAATAAACATAACTGCCTTGTGAAGTTGACAAAAACATCCTGGAATAAGCAATAATAAACTATTTCCATATTGTTGCCGGGAAAGTGACATTGATATATTCATAATCTCATCTCAAAGGAGATTTTACTTGTCCATGATGTTGACCTTGTCTTGAGCACATGACCTGATTTATGAAATTTTGCCCTGCTGCTTTCAGGGCCACCGCACACCTGCTTTTTTCTTTAATAAGGTCTGAAAAAATTACAGCATTTTCATCTTTTCAGGTGGATCCAAGGGTGGGATTCTACCAGTTCGCACCTATTCGCTAGAACCTGTTGTTAACATTCTAAGCAGTTCAGAGAACCAGTTGTTAGAAGAAATTACTGGCCTAATCCTGTAAGGAAGGCAGGAAGGAAACATTCTGGTGTTGCTTACAGAAACTGCCTCTCCGTTAACCCTTATTACATTCTTGGCCGGACTAGACTTCCCATCTCTGGAACTTCTCTGGAGTTTTTTTCCCCTCCTTTGCTGGTACTTTGCTTGTGTGGAGTGACCATTCCAAGTTACAATGGCACTGAACAAAGTAACTTATGACCATTTTCACACTTACGACCGTTGCAACATCCCCACAGTCCTGAGAGGCCAGGCGAGGAGATGCGTGCCTCGATGTGAGTGATATTGAGTTGGCCACACCCAGCCAATAACATGACCACCAAGCCACATCCACCTGGTCACATGACCACCAAGCCACATCCACCACCTAAGCCATGCCCACAGAACCGGTTGTTAAAATTTTTGAATTCCACCCCTGGGTGGATATATTCCTGTGACCAGACTAACTTTCACTGTCATTGATTGACTAGTCTTGACTGTCATTGACTGACTGTCATCAGCCACCCTGAATCGCATTCTAAGAGAGGTGGATAGTATAAAAAATAATAATAAATAAATAATAAATTGCATAAATTCATAGATCTAAAAGGACCTGAGGGAACTTTCTTCACATTAGAAGAGCAGATGGAATAGACATCCATTGGCTACCAGTCATCCAATGAGTGCCCTTAAAATAGTCACCTGCTCAACTACTATGCACACAACATATTTTATTAGTTAGCCCTCAAGAGCAATATTTAACTAAATTAGTAAAAGTCTTTGTAGCTCATGTACATTACATGCTAAGCTTGGTTAATGTTAACCTTCTTTATATTTAACTCTTTTAAGCTTTTTTTTAAAAAAAAGCTTTCAGTGTTACATAAACCCAGGCTGTTCAGTTTGTTCATGGTTCAATGAATTGGGAAAATTTAAAAGATGGAGTTTCTGAGAAATAGTGAATGATATTGAGTAAAGATAGTCATAATTCAACTAGGAGACTAATGCAAGTTATTGTCATGTTAGCAGAGCATTATACTCGTGGCATGGTGGCCTAATGGTGAAGATGTTCAATCACATCCCACTCAGAAGGTTGGAAGTTCAATTCTAGGTAATGGTAGATATTTCTCTCTTAGGGCGCAAAAAAAAAAAAATTGCTGTGAACTCCGTGTGGCATCAGGAAGGCTAGTAAATGCTCAGTTCTGTATCCAGTTCTACCCCGAATTCAGGGATTACAGGATCATTAAAAGGGAACAGAGCATTATACTGGCATAGCAAGGAAACTGGGCACCCAAGTTTGTGGGAAGAGTGGTAATTAATACTATCTGCCTCACGCTGGCATTACGTATCTGGCACACCTTGTGTAATTTCCATCCTTGCAACTAAAATAAATAGCCCCACTCGCGTCATTGGCATGATGACATCATGACAGACGTGTTGTCCTTATTGTTTACAAGGTGGAGTGAAATCTACTCAAGCCTGCCACTGCAGAAAGGCTTCAAGACTCCATTGGGTTGAGTTAAAAATAGCAAGAAGAAAAGACAGAAATTTGGCCCTTAAAACATAATGATTGGAAGGAACAGAATCTACCAGTTGGATGGAGATGGAGAGTCTTACTTAGCTAATTAGACTCATAGTATTAGAATCTGACTCAGATAAGAACCTGTTTCCCTAAGGAACATTGCCAGGAAATGTCATCCCCACCACCACCACACACACATACTGTCCTCAGGTTCAGGAACTGTAATCCATAACAACAATAAGGAGGCTGAATCAGAGCACGATGTGAATGCTAACTCAGATGTCTCTTGCATCCAGCAACCCGGCAATAACCTTGCCTCTAATGGGAGCATGAGCAACATGTCCATCTGGATCATTTCTTTTCTGATACAGCAGGGCATTCCGCTTCTCACAGGTTAAATGCCCTGATTCACACAGGGTTGAATGGATGATTTATGGATTTGCTAATGAAAAAGAGTTAACCGGGGGAAGAAGGGAAATATGTCATTTAAAAGAGAGATGTGAAGATTGGTAACTGCTGTAAGAGAAGACCGAGAGCTGCTTTTCTATAAGTTTTCCTTTTCTTATTGCTAATTGTGATCTTTCTTTTATACCTTTCTTATTTTCTCACTTCCATTTTTTTTCTTCCTTTCCTTTTCTGAAACTTCACTTTATATCCCTTTTCGTTTATCTTTCATACCCTTTCTAATAAAAGATATCATTAAAAAAAAGAAAATAATTGTGACATACAAACAAATCAAGATGTGGAATTCAATGAATTCTAAAACTTGTTTTCTGGACAAGTTTCCTTCAAAAGTTGTTGCTTTTTATTGTTGTTGTTGTTATTATTATTATCATCATCATCATCATCATTATTCTTATTATTGGTTAATCTTCCATTTGATTCATAGTCTGGACCAAGTAAAAACTTAACAGTTCAAGTCCTAACTAAGGACCTAAGAACTGTTAAGGTAGATTATTATTATTATTATTATTATTATTATTATTATTATTATTATTATTATTATTATTATTATTATTATTATTATTATTTAATCTTTAGTGAGATTCACAGCCTTTGGGGCTGGTTGATAGCTCTACAGATCGAGTCCTAACCAAGGACCTAGGAAATAATAATAATAATAATAATAATAATAATAATAATAATAATAATAATAACAACAACTACTACTACTACTACTACTACTACTACTACTACTACTACTACTACTACTACTTCTACTACTACAGCTTTACATTATACTCCACACTGCCTGACAGTTTTATCCTATTCTGAACTTCAGTTTCCTGGATGCTGGTCTTCAACACCTTCTTGGTTATCATCTCCTGCTTTTATCTTCTACTTTTTTTTCCCTTTTTACTTACCAGTTATTTCATTGGTAAACCTCTTAAATCTTTCCCCATAATTCTTGCTTAGGGGAATTGTGATTGTTCCTTCAAGAACTCCCCTCCTTTTTCATCTTGTCTATCTAGACTTTTATAGGCTCACCTGTCACTTGAAGCGTGCCTTCCTAAATTCCAAAATATATGACAATCTTCTGGACCTACAGTAATTTTTTTAAAAATACCTTTTTACAATCCCATAGCCTCTTAATTCGGAGTGCAGGTGGTAAATGCTCAACTTCATATAGTTGCCCTGATTCTACCTACAGTAAATATCAGAAAGAAATCTACTTCAGATATTGACTTAATCCCCTTATTATCCCCTTATCCAGGCTAATGACCACTTTTTATTGCCAGATATGAAAGACTTCTGAAAAAGAATTGTTTCCCTTTTAAGTTTTCATTAAGTAATATGTACAGCACTGCTCTGTGATTGGGCAAGGAAAACTGCACAAAATGCAGAAATGCATTCACTTAGCATTTAGAGGCATGCTTGATCAACCATGTCACCTTGAAGTTGCTGAACCTCGACATTGCACAGGGATTGGGATAGGTCAGGGGTCGGGAAACTTGGCTCTTTTATCACTTATGGACTTCAACACCTAGAATTCCCGAGCGAGCCATAAAAGGTTCCCCATCCCTGGCCTACTGGTTTTTCAGTTATGGGGGAAATCAATTTTTGATTTGAATGGTCAATATTCTTTATATGGCCAACATTTGTATATTAAACAGTCCCATTCAAGTCAAAAATTGATTTCCCCCACAACTGAAAAACCAGTCGGCCAGGGATGGGGAACCTTTTATGGCTCACTCAGGAATTCTGGGAGTTGAAGTCCATAAGTGATAAAAGAGCCAAGTTTCCCTACCCCTGGGACAGGTGGATTGTTACAACTCAAATCCATTGCACTCCTGGCTTTTAGAGAGCAGAGTTCTATTCTAACTGATTTAGGTGCAATGCTTAATCAAATAGCTAGACTTAAATGAATGCAACTGCTAAAGTAGGGGTCCCCAAACTATGCACAACCAGGCTGCAGGCCAGCACACACATGTGTGTGCACAGCTCCAGTTTGCACAAGTGGCAGGCCGGTGCCAGTGGTGGGATTCAAATTTATTTACTACCGGTTCTGTGGGCATGGCTTGGTGGGCATGGCATGGCTTGGTGGGCGTGGCAGGGAAAGGATACTGAAAAATCCCATTCTTTCCCCAGCCCTCTAACCTGCTTTCCAGCTCAGTTCTCCTGTGCAGGGCAACAAAAGAAGACCCAGACGATCAGCTGGGACTCGGGAGGCAGAGAATAGATGGGGGTGGGGCCAGTCAGAGGTGGTATTTGCAGGTTCTCCAAACTACTCAAAATTTCCGCTACCGGTTCTCCAGAACTGGTCAGAACCTGCTGAATACCACCTCTGGCTGGTGCGCATGTGCATGCACAACAGCTCATCTTGCATTCAAGCTGCATGTGCATGGACGTGCATGGACGTGAATACCAGCCTTTCACTCATGCAGCCCAGTTCCTTCTGCCCCTCCAGCCAGGCCGCCAAGCTGCAACGGTTAGGGACTGCTGTGCTAAAGGGCAGAGGAGAATGTACCTACTTTTTAAAAGCTAAAGGCTTCTAGTTTTGTCCCCATCCCATCATTCTTTTCCCAATAGGAAAATGAGGTTCTGAATTGAGGCTACTGCTTCACTGCGGCATTTATACCAGGCTCACTGATCAATTGTAATGAGAGTTCCCAGGAATCTGACTTGGCACAGCTAAATGACGCTCTTAGAGTAAAAGTCTATAGAGATTTTCAGTCCTCTAGTTCATGGTTGTCTCAAAGGTCCTTTTTCAAAAGGCAACTGCACTTTCTTGTTTTTTCTTTGAAGATGTTTCGCTTCTCATCCAAGAAGCATCATCAGTTCTCACAGGATGGTGGGGAAGATGGAAAATTCTTAATTCTGGTCCTAGGCTCCACTCAAACTTAGTTAAAAAATCTCAGACACACAGAATGCCACACCTACATATTGTAAATATCTTTGTTGTAACTTAAAATGTAATCACTTCCAGTGGTTCATTGCCCTTTGTCAACACAAAACTGCAATTCTTTTGCAATTTAATTCATAATTTAATTCCACAGTTGCATTCTTCTACCCTTCCCATGGTTTAACACACCTTTTGATTTCCGCTTTTAGCCTTAAAGATGAAGAGCTGTGGGTTATTGTCTTAATAATAAAGTAAATTTATATGCTGCCCAACTCTCAATGACTCTAGAAGACTAACAGCTGTTAAAATGGGCAGTTCAAAAATGTCAAAAATAAATAAATGAAACATTTAAAAACAAAAGACGCACATAAATACACAAACAGCACAAGACAGAACTCTTAACTCAAGGCTATAACTCTTGCCTTGGGAAGCTCTGGATTGCACTGTAATAGTCACAACTTCTTGAAGTGATTGTGTCACCATACTATGTTTAAGGGCCACATAACCTTCCAAACGATACAGCACTGAAAAGGGATATCAGTTTCTCGTATGGATGCTGTACAGGCAGTCCTCGAGTTACGGCCACAATTGAGCCCAAAATTTATGTTGCGAAGTTAAAAATTTGTTATGTGAGTTTGCCCCATTTTACGACTTTTCTTGCCACATTTGTTAAGTGAATCATTGAAGTTCAGTGGTGGGATTCAAACTTTTTTACTGCTGGTTCTGTGGGCATGGCTTGGTGGGCGTGGTAGGGGAAGGATCCTGCAAAATCCCCATTCCCTCCACAGCCCACTAACCTGCTTTCCAGCTCTGTTCTGCTGTGCAGGACAACAAAAGAAGACCCAGCTGATCAACTGGGACTCGGGAGGCAGAGGATAGATGGGGTGGGGCCAGTCAGAGGTAGTATTTGCCGGTTCTCTGAACTACTCAAAATTTCTGCAACCAGTTCTCCAGAACTGGTCAGAACCTGCTCTGCTGCAGTTGTTAAATTAGTAACATGGTTGTTAAGTGAATCTGGTCTCCTCATTGACTTTGATTGTCAGAAGGTCACAAAAGTTGATCACACGACACACACACACACCCCTGTGACACTGCAACCATCATAAGTTGCCAAGCATTTGAATGTAAATCCCATAGGGTTGCTGCAATGGTCATAAGTGCAAAAAAATGGTCATAATTCACTTTTTTCAGTAATTTCAAACGGTCACTAAGTGAATGGTTGTAAGTTGAGGACTACCTGTATTAACTGTGATTATGTAGAACACGTTTCTGGGTAAAGAAAGAAGGAAAGGAATCAAGTCTGTCCACTTTCTAATATAATTTTATCAACGTGCTACTTGGGATGTCCCAATATATCTGAAAAGTCCCTGATTGGAGGTGGCTAAGATATATGTAGAAATTTCTCCTAAATCATTGGCAACAAGCAGTTTGCTCCTTCTTTGCTCCAGTGGGTCATCAAGCAGCTATGGACCTTGTGATTCAAATGATCCCTCTTACTGCCCCCAAGCTTGGCTCTTGACCTCAACCAGATTAATTCTTTGTAATATTTCATTTGGTGTGTCACCTTGACAAGATGTCCTTAGTCATTCTTTATCTAAGAAGTATTACATTAACCTTAACGATCAGAAACAAAACCTTTTGAAATCTCTATGGCGTCTCCGGCCTACGCAGTGCAACTCCTGAGAAAACTGTCTGCTCCCTGATTAGAACATCCCATTATGAGAAATTTGAAGTCTAATTGCTTCAAGCATATTGCCTCCTACAAGGAAGAATGTCTTGTTTCCTTAAAACAGGCTATCAAGGGGTTCTTTGAGGATAAAAAAATAGTAACAACATCACTGTTATAGTTAGGTCTGGAGTTGCCTCTCTATAGATGATAGCTTGCTTGAAAAATGTGGGGGAGGGGGGTTGCCTTCTTTTCACCCTTAAGATTAGGATTTGTAAAGAGGAATTGGAAATGAGCTCCAGACTGAATAACAACAACATGAAATTACAACTACTAATGTTGGACTGGCAACTTGGATGCATTGTCCCTGTAAAAATCTGCAAGACGCTACAGCTGCAAAATGTAAAATTGGACAAGAGATTCATGAAGTCAAAATTTTAAGGATAAACACACGCTAGAAAAAGGATGACATGAGAAGTCATCTTCATTGAAAGGGTCAAGCTGCCCTTGAACTAAACTCAACTTCTGATGACCTCACTGACATGTTTTGATATGTTTTCTTAGCAGCCAAGTGGGAGTGGATTAACTCTGACTTTTGCTGAAATGTCTTTCAGCTTCCCAGTCTAGTCTAATCTCTTGGATGTCCTGATAGATGAAAGAAAAGAATAATTTTTAGGAAAATTAGCATATGTTCAGTTACTACTTAAAGTACATAAGTCTGATGGGATTTGCTAAAGGCAAAAAGGATTTTGTTCACAATGTACAATTTATTATGGAGGTCATTCTCTGTGCAATGAGTTGCAGTTATTCAAGACAGAATCTCGATTCTGCCATCATCTGTGTCAGCTTTGGAAGCCATATATTACTTAGAAGCTTCGAGGCTGCCACATTTAGTGCCTGGGAATTTGGGAGGGGGGATTTCTTAGAGAGGTGGAAGATTAGACTCAACAACATTCTTCTTATAAAGTCAAGGACATGCCACCCTGCACCTGGAGAGGAGTGTCTGGAGGAATGTCTCCAGTTGGGATGATGTTTGATTGGACCATGTGATGGACTGGTGGGTGCAGGGGATGGGTTTTGAATTTCAGTTGGGAAGGGGAAAACCCAGAATTTTCAGATTCGGGTTTTCCCAGATGTACCAACAGGACTTCCTTAATAAATTCTTACTTGGATGAACTTTGTTTCTGAGTGCTGAATGAGCATGGGGACTTTCATTGGAATGCTGACAATCTGCCTGATTGACGGAATTTTGCAGATGGACACAGTCGCACCGCACTATAACTGCATTTTCTTATCAGAAGAAAAAAAAGAAAGAAAACTCAAAGCACTAAGTGATAGCTTTCTTCTGAGCATGCCACAAGCCCTGCATTTGGAAGCACTGCAAATAGCTCAGAATGTTATGTGCAACAAATCACTAATAAAGCAGCAAAATGATCCATACTGTTTCTCCTCTCACAATAAGATTCACAGATCCTTTTGAGAAAGTCGTTGGCCATTAGCACAAGCTGCTCTCCATTCCTGCCACAAGAGAATATTACAGAATATTAAACTTGACACATTCCCAGTTTGAACTTGAAACATTTCTGGACTGATTAATAGAATAGAATAGAATAGAATAGAATAGAATAGAATAGAATAGAATAGAATAGAATAGAATAGAATACTTTATTGGCCAAGTGTGATTGGACACACAAGGAATTTGTCTTGGTGTAAATACTCTCAGTATACATAAATAAAAGGTACATTCGTTAAGAAGCAAGAATCATAACGTACAACACTTAATGATAGTCATAGGGTACAATCAACAATCCAATCATAACTAGGAAACAGTCAATATAAATCGTAAGGATACAAGCGACAAAATTACAGTCCTACAATCACAAGTGGGAGGGGATGGGTGATAAGGAGTGATGAGAAGATTAACAGTAATAGTAGTGTACACTTTGTAAATAGTTGAACAGTGTTGAGGGAATTATTTGTTTAGCAGAGTGATGGAGTTCAGGGAAAAACTGTCCTTGTGTCTAGTTGTTCTGGTGTGCAGTGCTCTATAGCGTCATTTTGAGGGAAGGAGTTGAAACAGTTTATGTCCGGGATGTGAGGGATCTGTAGAGAACTCAGAATATTCTGCACACCTCTGTGCCCCAGACTTGGTCTCCATATTTGATACATTTCCTTGCAGGTGGATGAATCTATGTTTATACTCCAAAGAGCTGTAAATGCAAAATAAACCCTACAAATAACTACGTTTAGGTTTAAACTCTCTAAGAAATAGAAAAGCAAAGTCTTCCACAGATATATTTATCCCTACTTATTGTTGTGGTCCACTGGTGGCAGCAGAGTCAGACAGTGGGGAGGACAATGGGCCAGTCCTGGAGTCTGGGGAAGACTCGGACGAAGGATCTGCATCTGACACAGAGATGGGGCCAGGGCCATCTGAGAGTTATGTGCTGACTCCAGAGCCTCCAAAATTTAACATCATTGAGGCAGAGGAACAGGGGGAGCCTGTTCCCAGTGCGCGCTTACACAGAGCTGCCAAAAGGCAACAACAGTTAAGACAAAAGGGGAGACTCGGGAGTAAGGCCTGGAGATGATTGGCCCCTCCCATAAGATATAAAGGAGGAGCAAAGGGACATGAGCCTTTGCAGGAAGCAACTTTGTTCATTCTGGTCGGTTTAAAATCTGAAGCTCCGTGTTGACTTTGTGCTCCATTTGGCGTTGTGCAGCTAATTGGCAATTTAGTTGTTGGCAGCATTTCAAGGGAGAAATGGGTGATTATCAGCCTTATCCTGAAAAGACTGTGGCAGACTTCTGTTGGACTATTCACAAACTGGGGACTCATTACGGGCGTGAACACATATAATTCACAGCCGTTAAAATAAAAACAAGGTTTTGGGGAACAGCGTGTGATTGTTACTGTCTCAGGAAGCCTTGGTCAGAACCCTTATCTGAAAGTTTAAGTAGAGACCTATTTAACTTTGTTCAAAAATTAGGGTCAATCCAGCCCATACATCTATAGTGGGTGAAAATAAGGATTCAGACTGGACCAGAACACTGAAAGATACCAGCCATTATGGAGAAAGCAGAGATATATGGGTACTTCATCAGATATTGGTGAACCGTCATCCTCATGTTAGATGTCTGATTTCATACCATTTTTCTAGCTTTAAAAAGAACAGCACAGCAAGGGCCATAAAACAATGAAAGCATCTCTGAATAGAAATGATTTAACAAGGCTGAACTGCTATGGCTTGAAAAAAAAAGTGTTCCAAGTTGATTAAAAACCAAGGGCAATTTTGTAAGTAGAAAATTGCAAAAGTATCCTGTCGATGTGGATTTGCTACATCCAGCAAATGTATAATCAAATGCATTTTAGTGCAATTAACTCTAAAGCTTTGGACTATTTTAGAAAGTTCTGTTGAATCAGAGTAATTAGGAAGTTGAGACATAAAATTTGGCAGAGGGTTTTTTTTCCAGATCCATGACAGCCCATTTCTGCAGCAGCTCTTGTTAGGATGTGCAACCTCGGTGCTTCTCCTTCTCAATCACAATTGCCTTTATCACCTATTTTTTCCAATATTTTTATAAGTTTTGTTATCACAGCAGGTCCTCCCGTAGCTAACCTAATCCTTTTGGTAGTAGATTGGCAACGCAACTGATTAATGATCAATAAAATCCTTTAAAGTGTTCAACTTACATGTTCAGTTTAGCACCCAGATTCCTACAATCCCATTATCCTTTCAATCAGGGTCAGTGAGATTCATTATGAAATCATTATACACTGAAGGAAATAAATAAACAAACAAACAAACAAACAAATAAATAAATAAAAGGAATCTGGGTATTGGCAGCTCTTATCCCTGACAATTGAATACTATTTCTATTTATTACCTCACTGAATGCAAGATCCTGGGGCAAAATACATTTAAAAAGCAGAGTATTCCATTCTCCAAAGATTAAAATGATGCAAACTGTGGTATTCTCTGTGACACTCTATTGAAACAAAAGTTGGACTTTGAAGAAGCAAGGTAAAGTTTTTCAACTTTGGTGATGGAAAAGTCTCTGGAGAATACTTTGAACAGCCAAGAAAACAAATAAATCAGGATAAACCTGGAAGGGACCCTGGAGGTCTTCGTGTCCAACCTCCTGCTCAAGCAGGAGACCCTATACAATTTCAGATAGATGGTTGTCCAGTCTTTTCTTAAAAACCTCCAGTGATGAAGCATCCACAACTTCTGAAGGCAAGCTGTTCCCCTGGTTAATTGTTCTCACTGTTAGGAAGTTTCTCCTTAATTCCAGGTGGCTTCTCTCCTTGATTAGTTTCCAACTATTGCTTCTTGTCTTGCTTCAGATGTTTTGGAAAATAAGTTGACCCCCTTTATTTGTGGCAGCTCCTTAAATACTGGAATACTGCTATCACATCACCCTTTGGTCCTTCTTTCCTCTAGACTAGCCATACCCAGTTCCTGGAACCGTTCTTCACATCAGTGGATATAAACTCAAATTATTTGAGGCACTTAATGCTCAGGCTCAAATTATTCTACTCTGGAGACCATCCTGCAAAAACCCAGCTCTCTGGAAAAGTTCTAATGCTGGAAAAGATGGGAAGAAAGAGAAGAGGATAACCAGCAGCAAGAATGGATGGACTCACCTTGTCTGAATGCACCTTTCAAAACCCAGAAGACCAGGTTAGGGGTAGATCATCATGCAGAACTTATTTTATTTAAAAATGGTAATACAATGTGCTCAAAATTCCTGATTTGACGAAAACTTCTGGTTTGTCGGCTTCGCGAGCGGTAGGGATTTGCGAAGCTGCGCGATCCCTGCCGCGCTAGTCGCTTTTGGGGCTCCGACCCAGATGGGTGAGCTAGGCTGCCCTGCAGGGGCAGCTGAAGGTAGGGGGATCCGGAGAGGGGTTTGGGGGTGTTGCAGACCCCCTCCCGGCCGGTAGAACCCCTTTTCCCAGGACGGTGCAGCGGCGGTCCGTAATGGCCGCCACAAAGAAGCTGGCAGCCGGGTAAGAATGCGCAGGAGGAAGTGGAGAAAGTGCTTGAGAGGAGAAAGTTTTTCTTGGCTCCTAGGACTCTAAGACATATTTAATAAAATTCCTGAAAAGTATGACTTTCTGAATAATACCTGCCAGAAGAGGAAAAAAGCGGCAGTTTGAAGGATAGCTTTCCCTCTTTTCCTACGGAATAAATAACTGGATATTAAGAAACCTATTTTTTTAGGTGAAAATTGGTTTTAAGCAATGAGTGGGAAGAGAGAGGATTAAAAAGAAAATATTTGTATGCTAAGACTTTGTTGGAGGAGATGCCTTAAGGATTTGAAGACTAGAATATATTGCAATAAGATTTTAAACAGATTTGGACTTTCTTTCTCTTTGATTGATATTACCCCAGAAGGAGAAAGTGAGAACTCTGCCTTGGTTTGGACTGACTGATAACTTTGGGACTGCTTTATTTTTTTATTTTCTTTTGAATATTCTGGTTGTTGTAAGAAGAAAGAAGGGGAAAAGAAAAGAAAAGATTTATAATGGTTTTTTCTGTTGAGGAACTAAGAAAAGAATATGAACAAGCAAAAAAAAATGGTAAAGATGGTGTGGAAGAAGCTTTCCTTTTTTTAGAAATGGCGCTTACTAACTATCAACAAACATTACAACAGATGAAGACAGCAGAGGAACAAGAAAGGAAGGAAGGAGCCATTTTTAATGAATCTCAGAATTTGATCAAGAAAGAAGGAAGAGAGAAAAGAAGAGAACTAAAGGACTTAAGATCTAAAAAACATTTAAAAAGGGAAAAATAAGGTGCAAAATCAATATGATGATAGTAAACAAAAGGGAAAAGGAATACGACAGAGAAGGGAAGCTAGTAAGGCAGAGGCTAGAAGAAGGGGGGGTAGAAAGGTTTGTTGGGAGAAGAAAGAAAGGGAAAAGGTGGAGAAAAGCTACAATGTTTTGAAATTAAATGGAAAAAAGGAATTTTTATGGATAATGGATAAAGTATAATTTTTTTAAAAAAGATTTTGCAAGGTACATAAGATGAGATGGTAGTATTGTAATGGTTTAAGAGTTGATAAGAGATTAAAATGTTAAAATGTTTAATAATGATTGGCTTTAAAATTTAATAATAGGGGAGGTTTAGAATACTGTTTTAATTAAAGAGTTTAATAAGATTATGGTATTGATGTTATTATAAAATTTTTATTATAGTATTTGTTTTTAATATTTGGATTTATTGTCTAATTATGTATTTAATTATTTTGGATGTACTAGTCAGATAGAATGTACCAAGCAAAATCGGATTGGGTATCGGATGTTATCTTAAAGGTTAATTTGATTAACTTAGGGGAGATAGAAAGGCATCATACTCTGATTAATGATTTCAGGAGAAACTTACTTTCTTCTTTTTTATAAGGAATGAGACAAAAGGATGATAAAAATGGACAAAAGATACAAATATAATGATTCAAACTAAGATGATTAATTAAGATAGAATTAAGAAGAGTGAAATATGTGGAGAAGTTAATATAGAAGGCTTAGAATGGTAAATAAAATAAGTAATGATATGTAAGATGAGCATGAATATAATTGAAGTCCATGAAGAGAGAGATACCTGGGTCCAAGTTACTTTCCAAAAGATTTTTTTATGTTTTGTGTGTTGTGTGTATATGTTTTTTTGGGGGAGAATTAGTAAAAACTTGCAGAAATATAGAATGAGAATAATGGTAACTAAGTCAGAAAGAAATAGATGAAATAATAATAATGATATTGAATAAGAGTAAAGAGAAGTAAAGAGAAATTGAATAAGAGGTTTTTGTATGTTATATGGAAATGGTTTAAAACAGAATCATAATTTATCTGACTTGTTAAATTTACAATGAAAAAAGGTTTAAACATGTAATGAATAATGATAATTTGTGTGTTTTAAAAATTAATAAAACTTGTTTAAAAAAAAAAAAAAATCCTGATTTGACAAGGGTTCCTGAGAAAATTCCCTTCATAGTTTCTTCTCTAGAGATACAATTTAATCATGAGAGACTATCCGAGAGGAATGTGCAATGAAATCAGACACTCATACCATTCTGAACTATTACATGATGAAGGTGCCAGAATTATGAACTATCACTGGGGAAGGAAGGAACTCTACATAAAATTCAGTGGAAATAGTAAAAAATAATAAAATACAGATCACCTTTTAGCCCAGTGCTAATTTAAACTGACTATATACAATATACTGCTTCAAATATCCAGCTCCCCCAACTATGCTTTTTCCTCTGAAGCAATTAGAGTTGATCCTAAAGTGTAGTTTTTGAAGTATGAAGCACCAACATCTTCTACTTGGCCTCAAGGGAAAGCAAGAAGCTCTGGAAGAAATTGGATACAGGGTTGCTAAGCAACAACCAACCACACACTTCTCCATGCATGTTTTATTAGATAGGTCTTTCTTTGCTTAGTGATCAGATATCCAAGCTTCGTTCTACACAAGCAACATCTGAACTCAGATAAAATATAAATTTCGACAATCAGCTGTTGGAGACGTCTGTTGGGAGAAATGTATGAATGGTTCTTAATGCACCTGGAAAGGATACATACTCAAGATCATGTAATTCCCAAAATTAGGAATCACTAAGCACTATCCTGGCATGGTCCCATTTAAATGGAAATTAAATGGAAATTTGTTTATCTCTGAAATGGAGTTTTTCCAGGATACTCTATGTCTTGTATATAAACTTACAGATACTATCTTTGAACTTGACAAAAGCCAAGAAGATAATGACCAGCCTTAAAGAGTATTTGACTTGTTAGTTGAGAGTGTTTTGCAGTATGATAGATTTAGTTACATATTGACTCTTATTTTTTTATATATTTACTTAATATTTTTATCCCCTTTTATATGGTTTAAAACTTTATTTAGATTTTTATATAGCAGACAGATGATAGCGATTGATGATAGATGATAGATAGATAGATGGATAGATAGATAGATAGATAGATAGATAGATAGATAGATAGATAGATAGATATGTTTTAAAAATTATTGTTTGTATTTCATCCTTCTTATGCTGGTCTATGACCATAATAAAGAGGTGATTGATTGATATAAAATTATAATGATTTTCAGACTATCATCAATACAGGAAAATGGGAGACATTTTCCAGATAGTATACTTATTTTTCCAGTTCCATAAGCTGTGATACTGTCAGGGTTAGACATTGGAGCATAAGCCTCCAAGGAACCACACAGGGCTCATTAGCAAAAGATCTCACAGCCCAGCAGTTTGGCTTAACGTATTTTGAAGTAAGTGGAGTAATATATCCTACCAACTAAACAGGCACCACAACCATGAAGTTCAGTCTAAAATTATGCAAGTGTGCCAGTACCCACAACAGGCAATGTTATCAATGGTGGGATTTAAAAATTTTTACTACCATTTCTGTGGACATGGCTTGGTGGACGTGGCAGGGGAAGGATACTGTAAAATCTCCATTCCTTCCCCACACCTGGGGAAAGGTTACTGCAAAATCCCATTCACTCCCCACTCCACTAACCTGCTTTCCAGCTCCATTCTCCTGTGCAGGGCAACCAAAGAAGACCCAGCCAATCAGCTGAGACTCGAGAGGCAGAGAATAGATGGGGGTGGGACCAGTCAGAGGTGGTATTTGCCACTTCTCCAAACTACTCAAAATGTCCGCTATCAGTTCTGGAGAACTGGTCATAACCTGCTTGCTGAATACCACCTCTGAATGTCATCCTATTTGCATAGATCTGTTTCATAGCAGTGATGCTGTCATTGGCAGATGTCAGATGCTCATATGATCTATAAGTAGAACAAGAGTTTCATTGTACCATCATCTCTATTTATCCCAGTGATTGGTAATTCAGGGTTAGCAGTCCTTCCTACAGGAATTATCCTAATAGAAATGATGGATAACTTCATCCTTTATGAAAGTATCTAACCCCTCTTCTGAGCCATAAAAATTGATGATTATTACCTCATTTGCAAAAACTTATTCATGGGTTTAATGCATGAAGAACTTCCTTTTTTCATTCCTCAGTTTCCCAATCATCTTCCCTGAATGAAGCTACAGATTGTAATGTTTTGCAAAGTATCTCCAAGTTTATTTATTTACCAATATCACCATTCTAATAAGATTTTTGCACCACAGTAAAGACTGGTGGATTTTTCATAGTGTAAACCAGTGTGACAGGGCTCTGACAAATCCACCCCCATTCAAATCATAAGTCTCTAGCCACATTTCTCATAGTAAAAAAAAAAAAAAGATTTATTAGGAGTGACCATGTTGGCGTTACCTGGGTGCAGCCGATACTAAGATACATTAGTCATTTCCCCCTTGACCCCTGGTCTTCTCCCCACCCTCTGGATGTATATTCTCCAATGGGACACATCCATAGCCAAGAGGCATCAATAATGCTCTCCAATAATAATCTTGCACGCCAACAGTTTCGGCTGCCTAGAAGTTATCTGAAGGATTTGAGGAATGCACTACTTTCCACCACTCTCTTTCTGCTGGTAACTAAAAAGACCAAAGAAGTATTTTTAGTTGACACAGTGGTTCTCATTACTAACTAGTGGTTCTCATTACTAACTAGTGGTTCTCATTACTAACTCATTACTAACTAGTACTGATGATGTTAACTAGTTAGGATAATGAAACATCTGCAAGAAAACAAGCAAGCTCAGAGAGCACCAGGGACCCTTCATGTCAAACCTGAACTACAAATATTCTCCTTATCAGTGGTTCTCAACCTATGGTCTGCAGGTTGAGGATGTCATCACAGGTGGTCCACGAAGGCTTGAAAAATATTATCATTTAAATCTTGAGTTAAATCATGGGGATCCGTGATCATGGTCTGTGGCCACAAAAGGCATTTAAAGGGGGTCCATGGCAAAGAAAAAGTTGAGAACCACCAGTGTAAATTGTTGTGGATTGCAATATCCTTCAAGCAGATGAGTGAGGAATATAAATTTGAGTGAGGAACCCCCAACTTAAAACCTTCAAGGCAGGGTTAGCAGCACTGACATATCCAGATGGGCTAGCAACCATAGGAAACTGGAAGTTGGCTTTGATGGCACATCCTGGCAATCCCTCAGAAAGAATTTAGAGCTGAGCTTAGAGACCTCGTGAGAGAGTTGTTAAGCAAGGACTGGCAAAAACGATTACAATCTTGAGACAGAGTCACTGTGAGAAAGAAACTCAAAATGGGTGTGCCTTGATTATTTTCTTTTTATTTAGTATAGGATGGGAAGAGAGAAAAACTTGGAAAAAGTTCAAGATTCTGTTATTCTACCTTATAAAATACAATCTTATTAAATATAATCTTATACACTATAATCTACAATAAAAAGCGATCTTAGACTCCCAGCCTGGCTTATTTTTTGACCTGGCCTATTTCAAAGGGCTTTTTATTTATTTATTTCACCTACTTGATTTTGCGAAGCATAAAAGTTGGAAACACAAAAATGGTGCAAAATAGACATTTAAGAACAAAAGTCAGTAAAAACAGTAAAACAGTTTAAATAATAAAATACAATTTGCAGGAGAACACAGTGAGTTTCCCTAACAATATAACAGTAACAATATAAGAGGCACTGCTCTCTTCCTGAGTCCTGTAAAATGATGTTCCTTTGTGGATGGAATGTGTCCTTCTTGTCAAACCTGATGGGACAGGTAGATATAATCTTGGGGAGGCAATCCCTCAAATAACCTGGCTCCAGCCATAGAGGAATTTCTAGATCATAACCCGCACTTTGAATGAAGTCTAGAAGCAAAATGGCAACTACCAGTAATGCAATAGTGTAATGTGCACTGATCTAAATGTGCACATAACTGCTCGTGCTGCATTTTACACCAGCTGAGACTTCCAGGTGTTCTTCAAGGGCAACCCTTGTAGAGTATATTACATTAATTCAAGACATTAATCTTGAAAGGCTGCAAGTTTCTCTCTGTCCCATCTTATGCTTTCTTATGCTAAAGAAACTCAAGGCAGGTTTACTTTGAGTTTCTTTCTCATTTCTACCTCTCTCCAAATCTGAAACTGAATATCTTCATAAAGGACCAGCTTTAGTAGAAGTGCTTAATTGGAAGGAAGGACTTCATATAGTTCTTTTATTTAAAAAAAGTTTACAGCTGAGGTCAACAGTAAGGGGAAAAAATATATGCAAACTAATTTGATGAAATTGTGCTATGGTTACAGAACTGTAACATTCGCATCTGGAAACTACCTGGACAATTAACTTTTCTTCACAATATTATGCTCTTTTCCGGCTTATTTTAATGATTGATAAATTAGACTGTAGGATTTTATTTTATTTTCAAAACAGAAGAGGAGATGAAAACCATCCCGTTGTGTGCTGGAACCAAATTTAATGATCCCTTCTATTTGTATCCCAATTACAAGCTTGAGTGTGCAGGCATTACTCAAGGGAAAGCAGGGAATTATTCTGTTAAGCCCAAGTCAGTTCCAAAGCAAACCTCATTAGCATCAGTGAGATTCATTTCCAGGTACCTAGCAAGCTGTGGTGTCTTTAGGCAGGGAAGCATCATAAAATGGGTGGATGGGAGAAGCAATTAGCAATAGCAATAGCACTTAGACTTATATACATTTCACAGTGCTTTACAGCCCTCTCTAAGCGGTTTTCAGAGTCAGCATATTGCCCCCAACAATTTGGGTCCTCACCCACCTTGGAAGGATAGTGGGTTGAGTAACCTTGAGCCTGGTGAGATTCAAACTGCCAAATTGCAGGCAGTTGGCAGTCAGCAAAAATAGCCTGCAGTACTGCATTCTAACCACTGTGCCACCACAGCAGATCTCCTATGCAATTATTTCCTAATGGAGAGAACAGAGCAAAACCCACTTCAAAACACATATATGTTAACTATGTATGCATGTTGCAGAAACCTCTAAATGTAGATGTACTACATTCTGCTCAATCATTACTTAGATGAATTTTCAATACCTGGCTCTTCCTAGTGCAACACCCTATTTTGTTCTACTACGTCTGTGTGTGTGTGTGTGTGTGTGTGTGTGTACACAAATAAACACATGATAATCACGTGGATGTGCTGAACTCCCAGCTGCCTGGGAGGGGATATGGAAACAGGATGGGTGGATTCACTTTACAATCCAGTATCCTAAATCAATTATGCCTTCTAATAGTTTAAACAAAAACCTGAAGGCAGTTGCCTGGTCAGAATTATTACAATCTGCCTCTTCTGTATCACTTGTTTCTTTTGTTTTTGATGTTGCAGATGCTGAGTGTATTCCACTGAATAATATAACTTAGACCTTAACATAACTTCTGTCAAGGGAATAGAATGCACATTAATGAAAGCTCTTTCATTATACTATGCTCACTATTGTCTTTAATTATTGCTTTGATCATGTTGATTTTACTAATGAATTGAAGTTTTAAATTCATGTAACCTACAGTACCGTATTTAATATGTGCAACAAAACAATTGTCTTGATTTTTCTTAAATTTAATTTGGTAAAGTTTATAAATCTCTTTCCTATTTACTGTTTGGGTTTTCTACATTTCTCTCTGTTTTTCTGCCCTTGATTATGTTTTCAAATATTTAATTTAAAAAACACCAAAAATAGAGGCCCAAGGCTTGAATTAAATAAGGGTTACTCCCCTGATATATGCAATCATCTTTGTTATTCACCTGGTTTCTCCAGTATGGGGGCTTCTGATCTCACTGAACTACAAAACCCAGATTCCTCAGCTTGCCTTTCTATTGGAATGTATGGGAAATGTCATCCAACACTTTCAGCATTCTTTAGGTTTGGGAAACCAAGTGATAAGTCATCCCCATTAAATGCAGGCTACATTCCTTGGAAAATTCAGTATGCAGATGGCTGTCACAGCAGAGTGAACTTTAAAGTGTTCTTTCTTGACATGTTAACTTTCTATAGATTTGGATAATGTTGGGCTGTTGTTTTTTTAATGTCTGATTACACTGAAGCTTAGAACAATTTGTCCTAACATTATCCTGTTTGGAAGAGTTCGTTGCTGTTATACAAGTTTTGTCAGACTTGAAAATTGTCTTAATTAGTCTTTAACATTCACACATCTTGTTGATATGATGCCCAGTCATGTCACAATGTTGTTTCAAGCAGCAGGGAGCAACCTACTGTATGTTCAAAAGATCTTGTTCTCCTACTTCTAAGTAGCTAAGAGCACCATACTAACAAAAAACTTTAGAGTCTCCAAATTACTCACTCTAGGAAATCATTAGATGCTGAGAACGATATCACAATAAACCTTCCCTGGAAGTTGACTTGAGCCAGCATACTTTTCTACATGCTTAAGAGACTAACAAAGTCTCCTTCTAGATATACAGACTTTCAAAAGGTGCTATCCAAATATACAGACTTCAGAATTTGCCAGCCAGCAGGTCCAGTGCTGAGAATTCTAGGAGTTGAAATCCAAATATTTAGAGGGTTCCCTGATGAGTAACAGCTGGGTTACAGGAAATACCAAAGGACAACACACCTTTGTTGGCCTCCTGGTTGTTTGTCTATTTAACTGCCCTCTGTTTCCATCACAGTTCTCAAAACAAAATTGTCAAAATTATTTTTGAGAGAGAAATGCCATTTGGGGTTTGTTTTTAGGACAGGCTGTTCTTTCCAAAGTCAAGCTCTCATTAGGAACTTTGATGTGGTCCATTTTTGTTTATGTTTAATTTTGGCACACCCAAGGCCTTTATCATGCTGTTTTTCCTATGAAATATCATTGCTTATCTTGTAATATGGCGAGTTGTGACCAGAAAGCACAGTTCAATCTCATTCAATTTTGGCAATTTTCAAAAGTCTTAGATAAATGATTTGACCCAAAGCACCATAGATTATATCTGCCTCACAGCCAGGCTAATTTGGAAACTGTGCTAAAGAACATTTATAGGAAATCAGCACTATGATAAACAAAAAAACTGGGCTAGAAGGCACAAAAAAAGATGGCATATTCAGATTTTTCTACCTAATTCTTTTTACCTGCTTTCAGTTATATATGGCTAAAAGAGAAAAAAATACATTTCAGATCTTTTTCACTATGTTATTATACTTCAATCAGTATGTAAGGCTTTCAATTAATTTTAAAATGCTGACACATATCTTTTCATTACAGTTTGTAAACATGTCATAAATCAGGAGTCTAAACTTCACATTAGAGTGTCAGCTCGCAGAGGAGAAAGGTTTATTTCGACACCAATGTTACAAATGTTCATGAATAAAGTTGCCAGTCCTTAGTGGATTGGCAAACCATTCCTTATTTTTGTTGACATAAAAATAGAAATTAAGTAGAAGTAGTTCCAAAAGGCAAGGCAAGATACAATGGATGGAAACTAACCAAGGAGAGAAGCAACCGACAACTAAGAAGAAAATCCCTAATGGTTGGAGCAATCAACAAATGGAATAGCTTGCCTTCAGAAGCTGAAGTCCCTTCCAACTCTTTTATTCTATGTTCTTAATTTAGAACCATTCATTTAGCAACTTTTTAAAGTTACAATGACGCTGAAAAAAGTAAGTTATAAACAATCTTCACATTTAACCATTGTAACATCCCCATGGTCATGTGATCAAAATTTGGTCACATGGCAACTGGCATGTAGTTACCATAATTGCAATGTGTTGGGTTCATGTCATCACCACAAAATCCAAGTATGGGTCTTGTCCCCCCACTAATGTTCTGGATCCCAGTTTCATCTACTTTCAGGCCAAAAGAATTTAACAATAAAGCTGCTGCAATTAAGTATCTAAGTACAACAATCCAACCACAGCCAAGTTTATAAACTTTTGCTTTGATTCTGTTTTTCAACCCATGTCTTCTTCCAAAACCCAGCACTCCCAAATGCTGCGGTTTTCCAGCATGAGCTTAATTGCCAGCTACATAATTGTAGATATTATGTTGTCAATGGCAGGCGCTTGTAGAAATAAAATAAACATTGTTCCCTTCATCTCACTCCCTCATCCTTATCATGCTGGCAAGGCAAAACTTTAACTAATGAAAACTGTAGTAATCAACCTTGACTCATTTAATACTGACACATTAATATTCAAAAGCCTAATTCAAGATCTGTCGGTGTTGCCTGAATGGACAAAGAAAAATGTTGCATTCATGACTTACCCAAGAAAGAAAGTTTTTCTTGATCTTCTCTGCTAAAGATACAGCAACTGGACTTTCATCTGTCTATGGAGATTCTCAGTCAACCAGATCATGGTTGTCCCAAAGGTGCTTTTTCAAGAGGCAACGAGACTTTCTTGTTTTTCTTTGAAGATGTTTCACTTTTCATCCAAGAAACTTCGTCAGCTCTGACTGGATGGTGGGGAAATGGAATGGTTTATATTCCTTGCAGGCAGCTGGTCATTTGCATCCTTTTTGAGGGCCATTGAAGCACTTGGAGGTTTATCTGTGTCCTCAGGGTGACCTGAGTAGTGCTAAGGGTTCTTGTAGTCTGAATTTTTTTTTCCTGGAAATCCATTCATATTCTCACACCATTCAGAGGGTGTTCATCCCAAATAGAATGAAAATGGAACTTTTAGCATAGCTAAAAGTCTCCATCATCCAGTCAGGGCTGGAAGAAACTTTTTGGATGAGAAGCAAAGCGTCTTCAAAGAAAAATCAAGAAAGTCCAATTGCTTCCTGAAAAAGCATCTGTGGGACATCACTTGTCTACAGTAGTTCCTTGCACAAAAGATTCCTACAGAATGAAGTCTAGACTTCAAGGCACTGGAGGGAAGCTCTTAGGTTTAGTGGTATAAATATAGGTAGTCCTTGACTTATGTCAACTGAGCCCAAAATTTCTCCCTGATATTCATGCTGGTAGAAAGCAGAGAACCTGCTCTTTTATAACTGGGATTAAAACTTTTCTGGTGTGGTTTAGAAACATTTCCACCTGCTAACTAAACATTCAGTATAAAACTCAATATAAATCTAATTGCTACTAAACAATAAAATGGCAATAAATAAACCTTTACTGTCAGATACAGGTAGTCCTTGACTTACAACACATTTGAGCCCAAAAGTTCCATTGCTAAATGAGACAGTTGTTAAGTGACTTTTGCCCCATTTTACAAGCTTTCTTGCCACAGTTGTTCAATGAGTTCAGTTAGTAACACACTATTAAGTGAAAGTGGCTTCCCCATTGACTTTGCTTGTCAGAAGGTAGCAAAAGGTGTTCAGAGGATCCTGAGATATTGTGACCGTCATAAACATGAATCAGTTCAGGGCCGGGATTCTACCGGTTTGGACCGGTTCTATGGAACCAGTTGTTATGATTCTGTGCAGTTTGGACGAACTGGCAAATCGTGCCCCTGGCTGGCCCCTCCCCACTCCGCCCGCCCCTCCCCACCCCTCCCAGTCAGCCTGTATCGCGCATGTGCAACATCACACACAGGCCCGACATCACTGGCTGCATTCTTCCCTGCCCAATCACTCCTTAAGGTATTTCTTTTTTCCCTCCTCCTGATGATCGGTTGTTCCTATGATCAGCTGTTCCTATGACCAGCTGTTCCTATGACCAGCTGTACCAGAATTCCCCTCACTGTCTTATTGCTTCACCCAGGAAGCTTCCCTGAGGCCCAGGAAGGCAGAAAATGGAGGGGGGGCACAGCACTCCCTGACATTCCATTTTTTGCCTCCCTGAGCCCCAAGAAAGCTTTCTGGGAGCAAAAACACCTCCCCAGGAGGCTTTCCTGAGGCCCAGAAGGCCCCCCAAAATGGGGGGGTGCTGCCAAAAAAAAGCCATACCCAACCAGTCACATGGCCACATCCACCTAGCCAATTGTTAAAAAAATTGAATCCCACCCTAGTCAGTTGCTAAGCGCCTGAATTTTAATCACATGACCATGGAGATGCTGCAACAGTCATAAGTGTAAAAAATAATAAGTACTTTTTTTCAGTTTCATTGTAGCTTAGAATGGCCACTAAAGAAACTTTGTAACTTATTGCACTCCATTGAATTCAGCCTATTGTCATTGCTTGAGACTAAACTGGCAGATCAGGTAGAGAAAGCCTTCAGCTATTCCCCATTTGATGGAATGCAATGAATGCTACCGGGTTTCTCACAAAATAAGGCTGGGCCTTATTTTATTTTTTGACCCCCGAAAAATGGCTAGGCCGTCTTTTCGGGAGTGACTTAATTTCCTCCCCCACCGAAAGAGGCCCATGCACACTCCCATCGCCGCGAGGCCGCTTCTACCAGCCGATCGAAGTGGCTGGTGACTGCATTTGGGGAGCTTCCATTGCCCGAAAGAGACTGCCTAATGGCGAGGGGACACGGGCAGCCACGCCTCGCCCTGAAGCGGCTGGAGACTCTGCCTTCGGGGAGCTTTCGTCGGCCGATAGAAGCGGCCTCACGGTGAGGGGAGCGTGTGTGTGCACTCGCCCCGAGGCCGCTTCTACCGGCCAATCAGAGTGGCTGGTGACTGTACTTGGGGAGCTTCCATCACCCGAAAGAGACTGCCTAAAGGCGAGGGGACACGGGCAGCCATGCCACGCCCTGAAGTGGCTGAGGACTCTGTCTTTGGGGAGCTTCTATAGGCTATCGGGGTATTCTAGCCTAGGCTACCTGCAGGGCACTCCTAAAGGCAAGTTTTCTCCCCATCCCCCCCGCCCTTCCCCATTTCTCTTCACCTCGTGTAGTTCTAACAAACGATGTGAGAAATGGCGGGGAAACATATGGTTTAAATAAGCCTAAATTTTGGGGGCGGGGCTTAATTTCACCTCATGCCTAGAAATCATGCTGGGCCTTCCTATTGGGGGAGGCCGTATTGTTGGAGAAACATGGTATAAGGTGGAAACTGTCAAAGTCTAATGTTGTGAAACTTTCTTTAGATATTCAGATACAGATACACAGAGTTGGAAGGGACCTTGTAGGTCATCTAATCCTCACCCAAGCAGACCCTACACCATTTCTGACAGATGGCAGTCCAGTCCCTTCTTGAAAGCTTCCAGTGATGAGGCTCCCACAACTTCCGAGGGCAAGCTGTTCTATTGGTTGATTGCTCTGTCAGAAAATTTCTCCTTATTTCCAGGTTGAACCTCTCCTTGATCAGTTTCCATCCATTATTCCTTGTCTGGCCTTCGGGTGCTTTGGAAAATAGCTTGACCCCTTCCTCTCTGTGGCAGCCCCTCAAATATTGGAACACTGCTATCATGTCTCCCCTGGTCCTTTTCTTCACTAGACTAGCCATGCCCAGTTCTTGTAATCGTTCTTCATATGTTTTAGTCTCCAATCCCCGAATCATCTTGATTGCTCTTCTCTGCACTCTTTCTAGAGTCTCAACATCTTTTTTATAGTGTGGTGTCCAAAACTGGATGCAGTATTCTAGGTGTGGTCTTACTAAGGCTACATCACTTGATCTTGATTGTATCTCTCTGTTAATGGAACTTAGGATTGCATTGGCTTTTTTCAGGTAACTTTTGGTTAACATGCCCTGATGAGCTATTTATTCCAGATAGAATTTCATGGCCTGATTTCTCTCTCTCTTTTTCCCTCTTTTCAACCAAATCCATTTAGAATAGACCTGATTAAGCAACTAGACGTAAGGGATACTTTAGTTTAGCCCTGATCATGAGAATGTAAGGAAAGTTCTGCAGCATCAGATCAAATGTCTAGCACTATTCCCAAAGATCTTAATTAAGTGCCAATTAAAAACACCAAAGGGAGATATTAGCCTTCCCTCTCATGGTTCCCAACAACTGAAAACCAAAGGCATATTGCTCATGATAGAAGAATTTACACATACCATTGAATTCATCTATCGTTTTTAAAAGACACTCCTTCTCCAAGTTGATACCTATGGCTGCAGCTTAACAATTTCCCGATTCATCATCACCATGTGAAGCAATGCTTTTATATGTTTGGAATAAGCCACCATTAGCTTAATGTTTCTGGGTTCCTATATTAAAGGAAGAAAAGAAGCAGGTGCTTTTGGATGTGTTTCATGCCATGCATCATTTTATATTGCCATTTATATTGTGTCTTCCCTTGTTCAATTCCCATCCACCCATCCCCAGTACATAATTTTCTCATAGAGGAATAGATCTAGTTATTTGAGCCTTTGTGCTGGCCTTGACTGCTTGTTCTTATGGACAAGCTCAGATGGACCAAGGAAGGTAAGAACAATTAAAAGATGAGAGCCCTTCCATACTGCAGGCTACAACCCTGAAAAGAAGATAAGTGTTGGATATTCCAAGTCCAAACCTGAGATCCAGAGTCCCAAATTTTGAACAGTACCTTTTGCAAGCACAGCAACAATGCATGGATAGTTTCCTTCTATTGTACTATGTCAAACTTGCAGATAAAAATTTGTATTGTATCTCCTACACAAAGGATCATCTGCTCCATTACTATTGCAAAATAATGAGGACACCATTGGCTTTTATAAATTGAAACTTTCATATTTGCAGATACACAAAATGATTGCATACAAAGCTATAGAGCACTATGTGATAACAATGCAACGTTTAGGAATGAGTTGCATTCAATACACCACGGTGTTTTTTTTAACTTGTGAGTCTGTGTGATGTGAGGGAGCAGATGCAAGCCAAAAATATTCCTCAGCATCTTAAAGACATTGCTCCACCTACTGGGGAGAAAAACTATTATACTTAATCCTCCTATTCCAATCTTCTCCAATTTTATACCCTCTAATCCAGGGGTGTCAAACTCAGGGCCCGGGGACCAAATCTGGCCTGTGGGGCTGCCCTGGAAACAGTGAAGGACTGGTCTGCGGTGCCTCTGCCAGTGAAAATGGTGTTCGCAAGAGCTGCGGGCGGCCCTTCCAAGCTCCATTTTTGCTGGCAAATGCAGGAGGCCATCAGAGCTGAAAACAGAGCTCGGGAGCCCGTTTTCGCTGGCAGAGCACTCAGGCTACCACAGGCACCCTGACACAGGTGATGTCAAGCTGGCCATGCCCACCAAGCCCACGTCCACCATGGCCCTTCGAGGTCAAACACAACCCTGATGCAGCCCTCAATGAAACCGAATTTGATACTCCTGCTCTAACCAGGGGTATCTTGACAGATTTAAGATATGTGGATTTCAACTCCCAGAATTCCCTAGTATAATTGCCAGCATGCTAGGGAATTCTGGGAGTTGAAGTCCAGATATCTTTAAGTTGACAAGATGGGGAAACATTGCTCTAAACCAAGGGTCTTCAAACTTGGCAAGTTTAAGACTTGTGGACTTCAACTCCCAGAATTCCTGAGCTAACATCACCGTTGAGGAGGAATACTGGGAGTTGAAGTCCACAAGTCTTAAAGCTGTCAAATTTGAAGACCCCTGCTCTTAATGTATAGGATTTCTGACTACTCAGACTACCTAAACAACACTGAGGAATTTTGTGGCTGTGTGCATGCAACATAATCAGGGCAAATGTAGACCTAAAAAATGCACTTATGCAACATATTAAGCTTGTATAGCCTCATCTTCATAGTTTTTTATGATCATATTGGTGTGAATCCACATTTTTTAAAAGTTCAGTGTGTTGTGCAAACCAAGAATGTGATTTAATTAAAAAACCAAATCAATCATGTTGTGAGAACTTAGTCCATGTCTGGTAATCTGCAACACACCTAAAGGCTAACGCATGTAATAAATATGCCACAGAGCTAAATTTTCTTTTGTTTGACTACTTTCTTGAGAGACAGATCAAAGTCATCAATTTTCATATGTCAAGAGACGTGTAAGCCAGAAGTTCATCACTCAGTGCACTGATGCTTTATACAATTTGGAAAGTTCATCTTACCAGCTCAAAGATTACAAGACTCATTCAAGCATGATGTTCATTTGTTCCTGGCTCAAAATAGAGGCTGAAGGTGAAACCAATCCATGAAAACCCTCTGAATCTCTGGGCCAGACTCTGAGCAGTTGACATTTAAAATGATACAAAAATAACAAAACAATTCAATTCAAACATGAGACCAAATAAAAGCAGGTAATCCTCGAGTTACGACCAAATTGAGCCCAACAGTTCTGTTGTTAAGCGAGACATTAGGTAGGTGAATTTTGCCCCATTTTACGACCTTTCTTGGCACAGTTGTTAAGTGAATCACTGCAGCTGATAAGTTAGTAACCTGGTTGTTAAGTGAATCTGGCTTCCCCATTGATGTGGCTTGTCAGAGGATTGCAAAACGTGATCACATGACCTTGGGACATAGCAACATATACATTAAAACAGTTGCCAAGTGTCTGAATTTTGATCATGTGATCATAGGGATGCTTCAAAGGTCGTAACTGTAAAAATAGGTCACAAGTCACTTTTTTCAGTGCCGTTGTAATTTTGAAGGGCCCCCGAATGAACCAAGGACTAACTGGATAACAAAATTATAGTTGAGCTGATAATTTCCACCCTCAACAGTCAATACAGCAACTGCTTTAATAATTGGAGGAGGTTTTGCATGCATGTGCCACCAGTACTGCTAACTTCATCAAAAATCCAATTAAACAGTTTGATGTATCTGATTTTCTTCCAAATCCACATGGCAGTGCCGAACATTCAATCTGACACTGTGTAAAACCATCATGCATTCTGATGCCAGGATTTGAAAAATTCCACTCGGTTATCTTCCTGGGCTCAGGATGGACTCAGGAAACAATTAATGCTTCCTTTAAAATATCGCTTTAGGAACATTTAAAGGGGGAGACTGTAAAACTGGCAGCTTTGCAAATAAAACCCTATCAGTAGAAGCAGTGATAAACGCTTCAAACCACAATGCCCTGTGCCCTAGACAAATGTTGCTTGATGAGCACGTTGTTGTAGTTTGGAAAACAAAAGCTATTTTGTCCAAATTGATACTTGGTTAGGGAGTTTTCACCGGCTGGCTCGGTTACAAGCACACAGATTAGCTGAACATTGAAAAGGAAGCGTGAGGGGGAGGGAGTGGAATTTTAGAAATAACACCCAACATTTTTTAATGGGGAGCTCCCCACGAACATACTTGGTTCTAGGGCTGATAATTGTCATCTGGAAATGGGGAGGGGGGAGCTTTTAAAATCCCCATTGACCTCACACTCTTTTTTTGGGGGGGGCAGGCACTCTGAGTTGATTTGATTTCCTCAAATTGAGCATGTCTGGGGCATTGTGTGACAGCAAGAAAAATGATTGCTGAGCAAGCCATGTCCTTGCTGTCAGACCATTGACAGAAAAAGGCTCTCATCGTATGGAATTGCTCAGAGTCCCCTTAAGCTCAAATCCAGCTCGGTTGTTGTTGTTTTAATGATAGCTGTATGTATGCATTAAAAATATATACATATAGAATATAACAGAATAACAGACTTGAAGGGACCTTGGTATTTTCTAGTCCAACCCAGGGAGAAACCCTGTATCATTTCAAACAAATAGTTGTCCAATCTCTTCTTAAAAACTTCCAGTACTGGAGCATCCATAACTTCTGGATTCTGATTACTTGTTTTATCAGGAAACTTCTTCTTAGTTCTAGGTTGCTTCTCTTCTTGGTTAGTTTCCATCCATTGCTTCTTGTCCTGCCTTCAGATGCTTTGGAGAATAGGTGGACCCCCTCTTTGTGGTAGCCCCTTAGATATTGGAACATATGTCCAATCACATCACCATTACTCCTTCTTTTCATTAAACTAGACATACCCAATTCCAGCAACTATTCTGAGTTTTAGCCTCCAGTCCCCTAATCATTTTCGTTCCTCTTCTCTGCACTCTTTCTAGAATCTCAACATCGTTCTTATATTGTGGCAACAAAACTGGATGCAGTATTCCAAGTGTGGCCTTACCAAGGCATTACAAAGTGGTACAACATTGTGATCTTGATTCTATCTAGCCTAGGACTGCATTAGCTTTGAATAATAACTGAATAATACTTGAATAATAATAGCATTAGATAACTATATGTAGAACTGGAACTATTTACTATAAAAATGATATATCCTTTTCTTTTTTCCTTTGTTGTACATTTTTGCTTTTTAATGACTTTGTTTTTTTCCCTTTTCTTTAACAATGGATTTTTATTTTCGTGTTTTGTTCCCCATCTCCATTTTCTATGCTATTGTTTTACAAGCAAAAATATAAATCAATCTCTCTGTTGTTTAATTGCTTTTCCAGAAAATAAAACTGGAAATACTGATGTTTTCTTTTTCTGGAGGTCAAAACTTTCCTAAAGAGAGATTGCCCTTTCAAATGTCAAAGGCTCAACCTTCTTTGATGCTGGTAATACATTTCTCTCTCTTTTTAGAAAACAATGAAAACTGTTCCACCAGAGGTAGGCATGTAGCAAAACATATGGGGGATTACTAGGAAATGTGGCTTCCATACATTTGGACAATTAGAAGGGCACATTGTAAGCAGAGTCCAATTCCCTGCTTGGTACATCCAATCCAATTTAAAGCATCTCCTTGACAGATGTCTGACTTAATTTCTGCTTTTTAAATGAGTTGAATTACCACATTTATCCAAAAGGAAGGCAAACTTGAATTTTCCATCTTCAAGGAGTAATAGACAGAAAGCTTCATTTAACCTCCATTTTTCTATTCCCATCAAATTCTATGATGGCCTTCTTCTTTTAAGGATGAATTATTGGAGAATAATAGTCTTCTTTTCAGAATGTAGCAATTTGAATTTTTCAGACCAACACACAGATTGGAACATACTTGCCCTTTTTTCCTTAAACGCAATGCACAGTGGTTGAATGAATTACTGATCGTTGCCCGTCTTCAGAAATTAAGAAATTCTACAGCACTGTTACATTACACAACAAATATATTCAAGGATATCAAGGGAAGTAGAATTGACAATGCATGCCTTGGGAAAAGTTAAATACAAAATTAATAGATTCGTAAAAGATGTTTGGAAAAATTAAGGGAAGTTGATTTTACATACATACATAGATTACATCCATAATCAATATTTATAATGCATTAATTTATAAAGGCATTAATGAAAAGGAATGAACATAGTCTAAATAAAATCACTTCCAATAACTTCACACTTATGCAGGTAGTTCTCCCTTACAATCATTTAGTGACTATTCAAAAAAAAAAAGTGACTTATGACCATTTTTCACACTTACAACCATTGTAGTATCTCTATGGTTACGTGGTAAAAATTCAGACACTTGCCAACTGGCATCTATTTATGAAGGTTGCAGAATCCCATATCATCTTTTGTGATCTTCTGACAAGCAAGACAAAAGGGAAACCGGGTTCACTTAACAATTGTGTTCCTAGTAGCAGTGATTCGCTATATAGTAGTAGCAGTGAAAAACTATGGCAAGAAAGGTCATAAAATGGGATAAAACTCATTTAACAACTGCCTTGGTTAAGCAACAGAAATTTTGGGCTTGATTGTGGTGGTAAGTCAAGGTCTACCTGTATCCATCTAAAGGCAATTTGCCACTTCCAGGAGACCCCTGGGCCCCCACCCACTCTCCACAGGCAATTTCATTATCCGGCCTTCATCTCTGGAAATACAAGTTTTCTCCCATATACCCTATCAAGCCTGAGCATATTTAATTTCCAGATTCTATGTTGGCCAGGCACTGCCACCTGCTGGCAAATCATGGTATGTTAACCCCCTCAACAAGCCCACTTCCAAGGATACTAGCCGTCCTTGACTTATGACAGCAATTGGGACTAGAACCTGTTTAGTTAAGCGATGCAGTCATTAAGCGAGTCACCAGGTGACTGCACCTATTTTACAACCGTTTTTTCCCCTGTGGTTAAAGCAATTCACAGAGTCACTAAGCGACTCCTGGTTTCCCCATTGATTTTGCTTGTTGGCAGTTGGCTCGCAAATGGCAACCACATGACTGTAGGATGCTGCAGTGGTCATAAGTGTGAAGTCTGGTTATAAGTCACTTGTGTTAGTGCCGTCCTAACTTCACATGGTTTCTAAACAAATGGTCCTAAGTTGAGGGCTTCCTATATATTATAAAAACATAATAAGAGCAGAGAGAGAAATTGGATGGAACTGACTGACAACTGATAGATACAAAACTGACACGGAGTGGAAATAGCCCAATTCATTCATCTGTAGCATTTGTACCGCTGGGGCTTTTGTGACACCTCAATAAACCTATTCACTACCATTATCCCCATTCTGCGTGGAGGTAAACCCAGTGGCTATTAAAAACAAACAGAACTAAAGAGCCTCTTGATGCGAGTGAAGGAAGAGAGTGCAAATGTTGGCTTGAAACTCAACATTAAGAAAACTAAGATCATGGCATCTGTCCCTCTCAATTCCTGGCAAATAAAGAGGGGGAAGAAATGGAGGTAGTGACAGATTTTCCTGGGCTCCAAGATCACCACAGATGGGGACCACAGACAAGAAACTAAGACACTTACTCCTGGGGAGGAAAGCTATGGCAAATCTAGACAGCATACTAAAAAGTGCGTATAGTCAAGGCTATGGTTTTCCCAGTTGCAATGTATGGCTGTGAAAGTTGGACCGTAAGGAAGGCTGTGTGCCAAAGAATTGGGGCCTTTGAACTATGGTGCTGGAGAAGACTCCTGCGAGTTCCTTGGACTGCAAAGCGATCAAACCGGTCAGTCCTGGAGATCAACCCTGACTGCTCTTTAGAAGGCCAGATCCTGAAGGTGAAACTCAAATACTTTGGCTACCTAATGGAGAAGGAAGGACTCACTGGAGAAGAGCCTAATGCTGGGAACAATTGAGGGCAAAAGAAAGGGACAGAGAACGACAAGAGAATGAGGTGGCTGGACGGAGTCACTGAAGCAGTCGGTGTGAGCTTAAATGGACTCGGTTGGGGTGGGGTGGTAGAGGACAGGAAGGCCTGGAGGAAGGTTGTTCCATGGGGTCACAATGGGTCAGACACAACTTCTCGATTAACCACAACAAAGCATTCAAAGTGGCAGCTTATTTGTCTGCTTTACTTCTCAATCATGTTACATTGCTATTTGGCTCTGAAACCTGCTCCCTGCTTCCTGAAGATTGTCTGTTGCTATGTGCAACAGAGGTAATGTGAAAGTGTTTGCATCCTACTAATGTGCTGGATAAAAAATATAAAAGAGCTGAGGAATAGCAGAAAAATCCCCAAACAGCAAGTTTACTCTCAAGACAGAGTGGGCAGCCACCCTATCTGAAATGATGCCTGAGCAGAGGGTTGGACTAGAAGACCTCCAAGGTCTCTTCCAGCCCTATTCTGGTTGATTGATATAAAACGAAACACTTTGTAAATAGTAAGTGTTCAGCCACCATCAGTGACTTATGAATAGGCTGGTGGATTAAGGGATATCCACCGGTCCGCGGACCGGTACCGGTCCGCGGAACAAGCCTTACCGGGCCGCTGGTTGCTGGCGCCGCCATCTTTTTGGTAAAAAAGCAATTTTTCGTCAAAAGATGGCGGCGCCAGCGTTGGTGAGCTTTTCCGGGAAAGCCATTTCTACCCGAAAAAGCTCACCAGAAGCGCGGCGCTAGCGCCCGCCACGAAAAATCACTTCCGTGACGTCACTGGAAGTGATTTTTCGTCAAAAAGATGGCGGCGCCCAGCTGACGCGGAACCGGGCGCGGCATCGAAAAGGTTGGGGATCCCTGGATTAAGGGATATCCACTGGGGCTATCTAAGTTGAAAGATTTGTGAGAATTTGGAAATGCTGGAGAACATTCTGCCTGGAAAGAAAAGCAGGGAGGATGTGTACATATATTCAAGAAATGACAACACACTATTGTGGGTTTGTAAATGCCGGGATGGGAAAGAGATCCATACACTTGGGGGGGGGGTGTGATCCTTAATTCGATATATTAAATTCAGGGTCAAGTTATTCTCACTGGTTTTGAAAACAGATATCTTTGATAGCACCCATCAGTTTTTCCAAATTCCAAGCAGAGTCACCAGGACAAAAAGGCTGAAGGCCTCCATCAATACAATGCAGCTGTGAGACCCGACATAAGAATGGTATAATACATAGTGACCATTATTCTGAAAAAAATACCAGAGACCTGTGTTATATAAAGTGTTGCCAAACTAAAGCTTCCACAGTATACAATTACTTTAAGGAAATCCGTCTTTCCTACATGTACACAACTAGCTTGAAAAATAGGTTGACCAATTTGTGATTCAGCATACCACACGAAAACTATTAGCCTGGGCATGCTTGCATGGAACTTCGCGCACCTGCCACTCATGCAGAACCACCCCCACCCCACACTGCCAAACTGGAATGGTTGTGGACTGATGGTGTCCACAACAAGTTCTTCCTTTGTCATTAAAATGACATTGAGACAGTATCTCCTAAAAAAATGAACATTGGCCAGGGTGAATAAACATTGATTTAAAAAGAATAAATTGGATTTTTAATTTTTTTTTATCAACTTTATTTTAATAAAATGCTTTTGGAGTAAAAATCTATCTAAAGATAGTTTTCTATTTAAGATTCATTAATAATTTAGTTTATTCAGCATGAAATGGAGCTTAGTTGTATATTCTGCAATATTGGGACTGTCAGTGAGACAACAGCAGGTTTACCTCTGCGGGATAGAGATGACAGTTGCTCTTTAAAAATTATGATTTAAATTGAATTGATTAAAAGTAAGCATTTTTACTAGCAATTTAAATCGCGATTTAAATTAAATCCACCCCGATACGGCAGTTTTTACTTGGGGTTTTAATTAGAAAATAGTCCATCATACACATTATTGAATGTCCATATTATATACTTCAAAAATAAGATTTTGCAGATAACTTCAATGAAACACACGCAACTCAGCCTTCAGACATAAAAATATATTTTCTGAATAGCTATTTAATGACACTTTTAAAATATATCTCAGAGGTGACAGGATATTTAAAATAGCATACAAGATCTGTTCGGTAATAAGTTAATGCACGCTCATAAATAGTTGATAGTGTATATACTCTGTTCATTCAGGAATATGATGCTCCATTTAAAAACTCATTATTCCTCAGCTTCAGACCCTTCATCATCATGACTGATCTGGAAATAACGCAGCTCATAGGTCTCCTTGTCGGACGCTACCACTCGCAACCAGTCACGAAGATTGTGCTTCTTGAGGTACTTCTTCGTGAGATATTTAAGGTACCTTTAAAACCATATGAAGAAAATGATTTAGGTTCGATATTTGAGAATGTACGAATTATAAACAAAAAAAGCAGAAGACAAGAATTCTGAAAAAGTAACCTTAGCGTCATCTGTTGAGTTCACTCTAATTTAATCAAGCCAAACAGGAAGGCTAAGAAACTGAATTCAACTCTAAACTCATTTCAGACATCCTGAATACACCTCTATCATTTCCAGCCCTTATCTATTTCTAATCTGGCAAGATTGTTGTGGGGGTGGCTGGGAATGATATGAAGAACTGCAATACTACCATATGTATATAATACCTCCCTATATTCACCTCCCCCACCCAACAAAAGAACAAGACTCCAGTGGTAAGGATCTTATGTGGAAATATGCTACTGGGTAAAATGGCAAGTCCAATTTTTATAGGTACTTTCCATTAAACTTGCCATCTAATGTACTATATTTTACCATTTTTAAAACATTTAAAATGATTGATGATGCAAGGAGCCAAAGAAAAGTTGCAACACAAAATTAAACCAACCTTTTTGAGAACTGCTTTTCTGACGTTACTGTGATCTTATTTTTAAAACGTTCAATGTGAACTACATTTCCCAGGTTTCCCATTTTTCCATTGACTTTAATTCTCTCATTCAAGAACTGTTCCTAATTAAATAAAAAAGCAAAAGAACACTAGGGAATGGTGCACTAGGTGTGGGTCTAGGGAAGGAACCCTAGCCAGGCAACATTTGTTATTACAGTCACAGAATATAATTATACCATACAAGCACCTCCCCTTGAAGCATCTTTTATTAAAATTCCACCCAAGAAATTTAGCAAACACAATACGTGCTATATCTATGTGCAAGTTTTCTAATATTATACACCTGTGCAATATATCTGATAGCTAAGGGACTAAACTGGATGAATACGTTTAATAAGAGGCATTATAATTAATTACTTTTTCAGGAAAGGATTTCTCAGACAAAATTACTCTCCAAGTTTGTTTGCCTGAAATTAGCTATATACAGCCTTGGTGGCAACAGTGGTTAGAGTGCAGTACGTACTGCAAGCTACATCTACTGCAATTTGGCAGATCAAATCCCACCAGGCTCAAGGTTGACTCAGCCTCCCAAGGTGGGTAAAATGAGGACCCAAATTGTTGGAGGCAATATGCTGATTCTGTAAACAGCTGAGAGGGCTGTAAAGCGGTATATAAGTCTTAAGTGCTATTGCTACATATGCCTAATTTTTCTCTAAAAAGAAACTACAATGATGAGAATTTTCTACCTTCCTTAACACTTAAGCTTCACCACTCCTACTATATAGCTCCTACTATATAACTCCTTAAGAATTAAGTTACTTACAAAGTTTCCCGAGTCAAATATGCCATCTTCCACAGGATGGGTAAGATCAAGGTTATACTTGCAAGTTACTTTTTTCAGTTTATCCTTTTGCTGAAAGAAACCCAAACACATCCTTCAGGTTAACATCTGCTATTATTATGTTGACAATTTCAAGGTCTAAATATTCTGTAGCAGAGCCTTTCCTAATCTGGCATAGTGCAATAGGGTGGATTGCAATGCACTGAAAACCAACCCAGAATGGAGTTATCACAGGTTTTATTTAATCTCTATCCACAGCTGGTTGTGGAATTCAAGGCCACCCACCTTAAGGGGACTGAAACTGAGCAGCACTGATCTATAGGATCATTAGGATACCCCCACACATACAAAAGAAAAAGAAAAAGCAACCTAGATCTTGTATTAACCCATAGGTGCTTATTTCATCACTGGTTACGCTGGTCTCCCTCCTGGCAGGGTCTTTCGCAAGGCAACCCTCGCAGAAAGAGGCTTAACCGTCCACTCTTGCCCAGCGCAGCCTTCACCTCGGAGCGGCTTCTCCGCAGCTCCCAACGGAAGCAACGAGAGCCACAGCCACCTCACAAGGTTTCGGCTCCTTTCCTTCCCTTCCCTTGAAACCACCCGCACCGCCTCGCCAAAGGCCGACAGCGCGTGCGCGAAACCCGCTCACCAGCGCCATATCACCCAAGCCTTCGGGTTCCGAAAAGAGCGAAATCCTTTGCGCGGCCCTCTTTTATAGCGATCCGCCTTGTGACGCAATCTTACGTAAAGGCGTGCCGCACGCGCCCGAGAGATACTGTAGTAGTAGGCGCCTCTAGGAAGCGTTTGCTCCCTCGGATTCCGGTTTGGGGCGTTTCTGATTCATTAAGGGCCAAGGCATGCCGGGTAAGAGCACAGCTCCGTCCACGTGTGTTGGGACTGCAGTTTCCGGGGTTCTAATCCAGGAATCTCCAAACGTGGCAACTTTTAAGACGTCTGGACTTCAACTTCCATTCTGGGAAGTCTTAAAGTTGCCAAGTTTGGAGACCTCTGTTTTAAACTAAGCCGAAGGCTGGTAACCGTGGAAGGGATGGTCCCCAAACGTGTCTCTGATTGCACTCTTCGTTCCACTCATTTCTCAACTCCTCCCCCCCCCCCGTACATAATGGTTTGAGGGTATTCTGGAGCGACTGGTTTCCAGTTCCATGCCTTGTTAAGACCACACTTGGAATACCGCATCCAGTTTGGGTCACCACATCATAAAAAAGATGTTGAGACTGTGGAAAGTGTGCAGGGAAGAGCAACAAAGATGATTAGGGGACTGGAGGCTAAAACCTATAAAGGACGGTTGCAGGAATTGGGGATGTCTAGTCTAATGAAAAGGACTAGGGGGTGAATTGATAGCAGTGTTTCAATATCTCAAGGGTAGAGAAAGAAGAGGAAGTCAAGCTATTCTCCAAATCACCTGAGGGCAGGACAAGAAGCAATGGATGGAAACTAATGGAGAGAAGCAATCTGGAACTAAGGATAAATTTCCTGAAAGTTAGAATAATTAATCAGTAGAACTTGCACCCAGAAGTTATGAATGCTCCAACTGTGGAAGTTTCTAAGAAGAGATTGGACAACTATTTGTTTCAATGGTATCAAGTTTCCTGGCTGAGTAGAGGGTTGGACTAGAAGACCTGCAAAGTCCCTTGTAACTGTTACCGAGCAGTATTTTTCCTTAAAACCTATGCATGGAGATCATTGATGTTAAATAGAACTATAGCACAGAACTGGTTCCTAAAGTGCTATGAAATGAAATACTCTCCAATTTGCTGGAGAAGACATTATAGTAGTGTAGAAATATAGAAGTGACAATAAATAAAAATAGCCTTTACATTTAAACTTTATTTTTTTGTTACTGTGACTCAAATAATAATTCAAACATTTTGTTAAAACAAGTCCTTAAAAGCCAAGAACTCTTAAACATATGAACACTTCACTATTACAGAAATGCAGAAAAAGTAGAAACCTTTCAAGTTTTGCTTTTAAAGTCAAGGGCACTCTTATATAATGAACTTTGCATACATTACTTGCCAGTAGGTATAATTGCATACTTATGGGAGATTCCTATTGTGGCAAATACAAAACCATTCCCCCCACATTTAATTTAAAACAATGACTTTTTTTAATGTAACAATCACTGAATGTGAAAGCCCAGAATTCTACAAGTACAGTACCACAATCTAAACACCACAAAGATCAATGTCTTTAATTATACTGTGAAAATTTTTGATAGTAACAGATAAGAATCTTGATCTTTACACACTCACAAAAATTTAACACAGCTTATTCCATTAAAATTCCCATAGTCAGCATTCCAACATTTAAAGCTTACTGTTGTCAAACATGTCATGTAACCTACAGAGTAGATGGATCACAATGTTTGACTCCTTTAGACTAATTCAATATACTAAATTTTACTTGTGTTCTAGGCATGCTATAAATTTATGCAATACAAAACCCTGTTACAACTTTTAAGCAGCTTTGTTAAAATAATTAACTTAAGCTCTTTCACATCTTCACAAGAGCAGCCCTGAGAAGAATATACTCAAGTCATGGCTCAACTAGCAGTGGTTTCGTTGCGCACAGATGCAAGACAACAAAGACATCAAGAGGTAAATTGGGGTTTTAACAAAAGAATCCCTAACATCTAAGGAAAAAAAAAATCCGCAGTCCAATGAACAAAAGATTCCAAGCAAATAGCTTAGATCATAGCAAACTGACAACAGGACTATTTCAGACTTCATTTTGGCCCTCAGCTTGTAAGATTCTGACCCTGCTCTTGAAAATTAAATGGTTTGAACTAAAAAGTAAAAAACAATCTAAACATGGATTCATAGGAACATGATGGCCCTGAAACAGCTCAAACAACCTGAAATATATAGCATTGTTTCAATAGCAAAGTATTGTAAACTTAGTGGGTTTGTAGACAATTAACCTCTACAAGAGAAATGGCTTTGCTATTAGCTTGTTGGAAATACTGTAGTTTTACTGGTGTCCTACATAAGATCTACCTTATAGACATTGTATTTTTTTTTCCTGACTTGTGGTTTCAGACTGCTAGGAATTAATTTGAAGTCTAAGTACCACTTTCAGGAATGGGTACTTCTGGTAAGGAATTCCTAAAAGATGACACCACTAGGAAGATACTAGCAGGACTCCTTAAATATTATCTCAGTATTCTCAGCTGCTCAGGCACAATAGATAACTGTTGGACAAATGATCATCACAAATGGTACTAGCAAATGGGAGTCCACATTTCAAACTGTGACTTCCATTCCTGGTATGGATATTGACAATACAGTATTAAGGAACACTCACATGATTAAATTTTCAACAATAAGCTAGAATCCTTCAGCTTCCTAGTAGCCCTAGATCTTGAAACATGTAGTTATTTACCACTATAACAAGACTGTGCTTTTTTCAAGAGTGTTTATTGCCAAATTAAGTTGTATTGTGCCCCTGTTCTGCATAGATACTTGCTTACTTAAATCTAGAGCTTATAAAGATCCAGATGCAGTTTATTTTCCCTCTACTCTAGCTTTACCACTTAAGGGCAAATCAAAATCCTACTTACTATTCCCCCCACAAAAAAACCTGCCAATAAACTAAGCATGTTTTAAGAATCTAGTCACTAGTTCAAGTTAGTCATTTGCTACCAAAGTATAAGGCAAATTTAAGTAATTAGGTTTCTCCCCAAATGCTAATCAAGCTGAAACATGACCTTGCAAGCAAAGATCACATGGATAATAGGTTGATTAGTAGTTAGGCATTTGCCTGTGCAGCGTAACCAATCCTTCTCAAGTAGGTTTTGAATCAGAACAGTTCTATTATAGTCCAGAGGTTCATTTGTTTGATAGAGTGCGCTATCATAGTTCTTTATAAACTCTGCAAGACAATCCATGGCTCAAATTCTGTTCAGTGACACAGGGTTGAAATTTAGCCTTCAGGCCATTGATAGGTGCAGGTTTGCTTCAATTCCTAAAAAAAAAAGTTTACTTATGCCATAAACCTAAAAAAAAGTTAAAAGCCAAATCAAATACTGTAACTCTTGAGGCATTGCCTTGTTTAAAGCTGGAAGTGGTTGAACTCTACATTGAAAACAAAGGCCTCTAGTGAATCTCCTTTCCACCCTGCTCCAACATTTGTGCACTATTAACCAGAGTATGAAAGCACCCAGCAATTCTGGATGTTTACATCACAGCAAATTGTGACCAATTAAGAGCAAGCCAGCAAAGCTACAGTTTGCTATACACAGCCATCAGCACTGGCATTTTGATCACACGAGTTCCGTTGTCTCTAGCCCAATTAGGCTTCACAGTTCAGTGCAAGCCACATTTTACCATGTTTAAGATTTTAAAACAAAGTTATTTCTGTTTAAAATGTACATAAACTCAAACTTGAGTACTACCTTGGTAATTGGCACTGCTATACAGTCTCATTTGAGCAAAGCATACTATTTTTGAATACCTCATGATCTAAAATGACAGTTTTTGACTGCCTTGCCATTCCTGTAAGCACTTGAACTTCAGCAATCTTAATATTGCCAAACTGCTTGCAACATCAGTCAGCACTATTTTCAAACAAAGACACGAGGTTGCTAGTGAAGGTTATAGCTTTGGTGATAATCAGAACTAAAATACAAGATTTGCAGTTGCTGGTACTTTAGCAACTGTTTGATCCAGGTGGTCCTATTTACAAGGTTTTATGGCTACAGCACATTCTTCACTCATTGCAGACATGACTGACACCTACAGAAAGGGAAAAAATAATTTTGTTAGGTTCTACAATTCCATTATATTATCATTTCAATCAACACATCAATGGTAGTTTGATACGTTATTAGTTTTGAAATTATTCCTACAACAAATTATTGGGCAAATCCTTCGTTTCCCATAAATATAAAAAAAAAACTAGGAAAGCACACTAAGCAAAAATGTGGTTTACTTATTTATGGACTTTTGTATATGAATCTATGCTTATAAACCAAGGTTTATGATTTTATGGATGTGAATCCAGCTTGCTTTGTTCATTAACTGTGCATTGGGATGTTTTCTAAATCATGGATTATCTAAATAATGTGGAAAGACAATAAGGTATTTGAAGTACTCCTAACTAAAGTTAAAATTCATGTTCATTGTAAAGGATAGAGTGTACATTGGCGACTTCCACATAGAACATGGATGCGAAGACAGAAACAGACCTAACTCAAAACTAACAATATTTTTGACAATTGAAACAATATTTTAATCTGTGTGGTTTTTAATGTTTTAATTATTTTTACTTGTTTTATAATTTGTAACTTTATAACTACCGAGTCACCTTGTGGGAAGATGAGCAGCATAAAAATTTAATAAACCAACAAATAAAAAATAAATGATACACTTAGATAGAAAGCACTTCCCTTGCTTTACAGAAAAAACTGTTATTCATGGGGGAAAAGAAAAGATATAAGAAACACTCCTACAGTAGTTGGTGTCATTATAAAGAGTGTAAAATGGGCATCCTTACCTGGAAATCTTCCCCTGCATTGTATTTTCCTTCTATTTCTTTGCCTAATTCACCTTCTGGGACTTTCAGATCTTCTCGAACTTCTCCACTTTCTGTCAGCAAAGAAAGGTAGCCATCCTGTATACAGATTAGCTGCAAAATATGGTTAAAATATTTTATTCAATTACATTTTTCATTAAAATGGGGAATTATACAACCACTGGTTTGAAAATAAAACCTTATTGTTCTTTTTGAAAATGCCTATCCTGAAGTTATTAGAAATTAAAACATCCTCACAACGTATTTCTCAATGTTGCCATTTCTCAAACCAATTTTTAAGTCCATATATTTTAAAGAACTAAAGTATGAATTCTATTTTCTCACATTAGTTAATAAAGTTTCAGAAATCTTTTTAGAAGACTTTATCAGAAGTGGGAAGACACAATAAGAATGTATTCTTTATTGTTCTTTTTAAAAATTATTGTTAATTCAAACCAAGATGTCTCCAAAAGTTTTAGATTTTTAGGAATCTAGGTACTATCTGGCAATATTCTAACATGTGTAATATCATAGTTTTATTATTTAATGATAACTGGAGACTGGAAAGAAATGAAAACTTATTAACCAGCTGGGACCCAGCAAGAGGAAAGCCATTTGATTACTACTGCTTCCTAAACTCACATGTACTAGTAGTCCTTGCCAGTTCATTTACAAAGTTACAACGGCACCGAAAAAAGTGACATAAGTTTTCATTTACGACCTTTGCAGCATGGCCATGTGATCAAAATTGCCACTTAGCAACTGACCCATATTGATGGCTGCACTGACCTGAGGTCATGTGATCCCCCTTTGTAAGCATCTGATTAGCAAAGGGAAGCCTTAACCCTGTGACTGACTTGACAACTGCAGTGATTCATTTCAATAACTATGGCACGAAAGGTTGTAAAACGGGACAAAATTCATTTAACAAATGTCACTCTTAGCAACATAAATTTTCGGCTCAATTATGGTCATAGATTGAGGACTACATGTATGTTCTTTCTAGTAACATAGGAATAATGCAATCCAGAATATTATATAGCTCATTACAACTGTAATGAGACCTTTTGGAGCCTCTAATGACAGTGACAGATACAGATAGTCCTTGATTTACAATAGTTGATTTAATGACTGTTCAAAATTACAATGTTACTGAAAAAAGTGACTTATGACCATTTTTCAGAATTACGATCTTTGCAGCACCCCCCTGATCATGCAATCAAAATTCAGATGCTTGGCAACTAGTTCATATTTAGTGTCCCAGGGTCGTGTAAAGTCAATGTCAGTAACTGAATGAATGGATGGATGCAATTAAGGAGTCCTGGGAAAACACAAAAAAGGCTTTGAATAAGGCAGCACAAATCTACAAGATGCAAGCTGACAAAACATCGTTCGCAGCAACCAGAGTTTAATGTGGGGGATAAAGTTTATTTGTCAACTAAATATTTCAAGTTACACTTACCTTATAGAAAATTGAGTCCCACATTTATTGGACCTTTTCAGATAATTAACGTAATAAACCCAGTAACAGTGAAGCTTAATCTCCCTAGGTTATTGGGAAAAGTACATCTGTTTTTTCATAGTAGTTTGTTAAAGCCGTTTGTTGCTTCTTCATTGAGGCTAGCAGAATGCGCAGCTCCGAAGCCTTTGCTCATTGCGGGGCATGAACATTATAAGATTAAGAAAATTTTGGACTCCAGAATTTTCAGGGGGAAGTTACAATATCTGATTTATTGGAAAGGCTATCCTATTTCACAAGCGACTTAGGTAAATAGCTGGAAAGTTAATGCTGATAGACTGGTGGAAAAATTCCATGAAAAATATCCCCACAAGCCCAAGGCGAATCCTGCGGGTGGCAGAGGTGGTTAAATTGCGTATTTTATTATTGTGTTTAACCTAGTTTCAATCTGTGTATTCTATGCTGTTGGAGTTTTCAAAAGAGGGGTGGCAGCCTGTCATGCCCAAAAACTGACATGTGTAGCCATTTTATTTAGCCTTATTATATATTCCTTTTCCTTTCTTTTTCTTTGCTGGTCATGGGGGGTTTTCAGGCTTGCCACATTCCTAAGGTGGGAGGAGTGGAGATAAGAGTTGTTTAGGCTAGGTGATTCTCCTTCCTGTGGGAACACAAGCTGACCCTGCTGAGACTGGAGATTGATGGCACCAGTTGATTTACTTCTATTGGGCAATGTAACTCTTGTGGGGTGTTTCTAATTTCCAATATTATGTGGTGTAATTCCAGATTGTGACAGATCCGGAATTACAACAGACTTTGCCAATTTGATTCTTTCCTAAATAAAATAAATTGTTTTGGAAGATGGACTTTGCTCTTTTCTTTTTAAATGGATTTCATCCCTTGGAAACCTGATAGGTAGTCAGATTAATATAACAACCAGGTTAGTAACTTAACTGCAGTGATTCACCTAACAATTGTGGCAAGATATATTTATAACTCTCACTGCCTTAAGAAAGTTCAAAACATTCTCAAAGATCCATCTCATCCTGGGAACCCTTTTTTTGAACTATTACCATCTGGCAGATGGTACAGAATAATAAAAACAAGGACAAATAGGCTGAAAAACAGCTTCTATCCCAGGGCAATAGCTCTTTTGAATTCTGTATAGTGCAGTGTTGGTGTGGTGTCAGGGGTTTCCGGTTCAATGTGTGAAGGATGTGTGTTTGTGTTTATTTTCATGGTCATGATGTGCACTGAAGATGGTGTTTGATTTCGTTGTACGAGGTGCAATGACAATAAAGTAAACTAAAGAAAGGTCATAAAATGGGACAAGACTCACTTAACAAATGTCTCAATAACAGAAATGTTGGGCTCAATCATGGTCGTAAATCAAGGACTACCTGGAATTGATACTACACAATATTAAACTCTGAATAACCCCATTAAGAATAAACTGTTGCAAATCTAGGTATCCATGAACCAATTTCAGCACCACAAAGTGACAATTAAGTATATGGAGGTCAATAAGGTCCCCCATCTCAATTTAGACCAGGTTCCCTAAGGTGAAACTTCCACTTTGTACACATCTAGACAGCAAATCAAAGGAAACCCTAGATTCAGAGACATACTTACTTGATAATCATTCCTCTTGATATTTGGAACATCCATATTGTGAGTGGAAGGGCATATATCTTCATACTTTTTGCCAGTGAACACATCAATACCAACTAAATGAACCTGTTTAGAAAATATTCATAATCATGTAATTAGGTTACTAAGAATATTGTATTTCATATTTTCTCATATTTATTCAGATCATCCCACATAACATCTCTATGAACATGTTTCAATATAGATTTTGCAGTATTCTGAATATGTAACGTTTTTGAAGACCTGTTTCATTTCTAATGTTATCATTGATTTAAAATGTCATAAACTGGATGTTTTGTACTATGTATATTTTAGATGTTTTCCCAAAGGCTCAAAACTATTAGGTGTTTGCATTATACATAATAGCTGTATTAAAGTATTGTATATGAGATAATGCCTAAGGTTCATCAAGAATTTAAATGCAAATCTATTACAGGGCTTTAGGCAACACAATAGGTGGGTAAATGGGGTAATTTATAGGGAAGCAAGTTCCCAATATTAATCTAAGTGTCAACTTTCCAGCTCTTAGCTACAAACTATTCTGCTAAGGTGCAATCTATCAGAAGACTATCACAAGCAGATTTACATATAAGGCAACACTTTTAGCAGGTAACACATTCTGCAAATTTTAAATGTAAAATTCAGTTAAACTACTTCTATATTCTTTATAAAACTGATTCTATGGTTTAGAATCAGACTGATTTGTAGAACGAAAACATGCTACACCCTGGCATCTGGATTTTCACTTCTTGCGCAAATTTTCCTCATCATTTATTGGCATATAAGTTCAGTTATGACAAGGAACAGAAAAGGCCACGTTGGCTAGCAATTCTGCAGGTTCTAGTCCCAAAACATTTACAAAGTAGCAAACCATGGAGAACTGGCTGAAAAAAATGATATGCAGAATTAGAATATAATGCTTGAATTAATCCAATGTGCTATTTTGGAATTCGTTCAGTTTAAATATGTTCTATTTGGAGAAACAAGATAGTATGCAATTTTATTTGATGATTGAATCAATTTGTAAGGACAACCCACAATAAATGCAGTTAAGCAAAAATGAAATAGTGGCAAATTCTTAATTTTCATAAGATACTATTTCTGCAGTAAAACAGGTAAATTGTACTTGAGATTACCTTGGCATGACCGTGTTTGCCAGTTTTGGAAGTTGACATTTCCACAATCTTGCAGGGACGTCCCTTCAGCACCACAAAGCCATTCTTACGGAGAGCAGAACATTGCATTGGGTAAGTGGCAGAAGCACCAGCATCTCCAGTGGTGAAGTCAACTTCATCCGCCATAGTACAAAATGAATTCTAGAAAATACTATAATTTCCAAGAGATAGTTTTTAGCCTTTTCATAGATATCATCAAAATTGCTAGTAATGCTTTAACCTAACACAGTATCTGGTGTTCTGCAACGAAGTATAAGTAGGATTTATTCCTCTCCTTATAGATATTAGTCTCAATTACTGTTTCACAAACATTTTGCTCAGTAGTTTACTATTCTCTAGATATAGCCAATTCCTCACCATTTAGATTAAAGAGCTTAAATTTGAATTTTACATCTTCTAAATAAGCATTATCTAGATGAGGGAGAAGGGGAAGCTACAGAAAAAAGTTATGAATATTTCAAATTAGTTTAGAATTCCAGTGGGGTACTGAAGAAGAGCTGTGGTCACTGTTATATAATAGTTAGGATAACATAAAGCTTTCCAACCCTCAAGTAGAGCTTGAGTGATTTATAAGTGTCTGGCAACAATACAATTTGAGGTATCTTTCAAAATTGCTTTTTCAGATTGTATCCTCCAGGAGCCATCTATATAATTAAGAAACAAGTAAAACTATTGTATTTATATCAGTTATTCATTTGAACTGCTTGAGGAAAGTGGAAAGGAAGCAAGCAGTTGGGAAACCAACACACCATGCTTATTTAAATAAGGGTAGCTAAACCAGACCATGTTATAATTACTGCAATGATTTTTACTGAACTCTGGCCATAACAGTAGTGTTGAATGCACTGTGATTCAGTTTTGGCAGCTTAAACAGATCTGTCGTTACCACTATCACAAAGAAACATGATTCATCACCATTATAGAAGCTACAAAGGGTGTGTGTGCACTAAGGAAGGTGGAGGCAGCTGCAGCCAGAGGCAAGAAAGACTGCATTTTGGCAGCAATCATTCTTGCCTGCTCCTCCTCCACGTATGGCAAATGCCTCCCTCCTTTTTGTGTGTGTCCTCATATCCAGACCTACCTACTCAATTCCTAAGACAAAAACTCTTGTTGGAAGAGAATATTAAAAAAAAAATGCTTGGAGAACTTAAAAGAGATAAGCTTTGCACTGGGGAGGATTTATTACCACCAAACCTGAAATTCTGGGAAGGCCAACAAGGTGTGACCCACTTGCCCCCAGGACAACTTGCAAATTTCTAACAGGGATTTGGGCACACACCCTCTTTACACGCCGGGCAAACTCCTGAATTGCAGTTCTTCTGCAAGGGGAATGAACTTCTAAATCCGAATTCTCTCCTTAAAAGGTCAAAAGGCGGCGGCCCGGGCTCCGCATTTATGTACCAGTGTTTTTATAGATTACGGTGATGAATGGGGGGGGGGCAGAGGCGGGAGTGACGACTCAGCGGTTATATATCAGACCGCCCTTTCTATCGATTCACAAGGCCGCAGGCGACCCGAGTCAAAGTTAAAAGAGGGTTGGGTTGTTTTTTTTGGAAAGCACGGGGAAGGCTTACTCGAGGCTGCAGCCGTCCCAGGAAAAGAAGGAGCGAACTAGGTTGAAGGGCAGAGAAGGCCTCGACCCTGTCGAGATCCACGAGGGCTTTTTCCCAGCGGGCGGAGCCATTCATCCTCGCCAGCGACGCGAGCTTACCTACCTGGGTGGAGCCGCGCGGGCAGCTCGGGAAAGGGGGGAGGGGGAAGGGCAGGAACTCCGTTCCTTTCCCGGCCGAGAGGGGGGGAAAAAAGCCTCGGGAGGAGGAGAATATCTGGGCATTCGGTGAAGGTGCCGCTCGGGTGAGGGAAATCCGCCCGGCAACGCCTTCCTCACGCGAAAGAAAGCCGGAGGGCCTCCTCCGGGCTTCGTTTTCTGGCCCCTCGGTCCCCCCCATGGCTGGGCTCAGAGCCGCTGGGAAGCGGGAAGGGGCGGCCAACGCGCGCCCGGGAAGGGCCTCCCGCGCTTCCCGCCAAAGGTCGGGCGGAAGACGGGAGATGCCACACACCCGCCCGCCGGCCCGCGTCAGGCCAAGCACTTACCTCACGCGGCGCAGGAAAAGACTGACGGAGCGTCACAGCAACGCACATGCGCACAGCCGCCGCCGGAAAGGGAAGCGGGAAGGTGCGTGGGAGGGGAGAGCAGGGAGACCAGCTGCGGAGAAAAAGAGGACGCAAGGGCGTGTGTGGCACGTTTCTTGAGCTGTCCGGAAGCCCTCAGCCTCGCCCACTCTCTCAAGCATCCCTCTCCGCCATTGGCTGCGTTTAATAATGGCCCCACCCACCTGAGTGGGCCGGGACCTCTTCCAGTTCCTATCGCGTGTCTTATGATCAACGTCATCAGTCCGCGCCCATTAAGTTTCAAAGTAGCGTGTACTTCTCGAAGCACGTGCTCCTTGTAAGGAAAGCGGCGCACGTTGAAACGGTTTCAGCCGTTGGGTGGGAAGAGTTATTAATTATCTGACTAGTATTGGTCAGATAATCAGCGCATGGAATTTGTTTATTTTTTGGAGGGGGGGACTAATTCAAATAAGATACCAGAGCAAAGTCCTCCCAGATCACTTGTCTATGGAGATTCAGTTTGCAAGGAATATAAATCCTTTCATTCTCTGCCATCCAGTCAGAGCTGAAAGAAGCTTCTTGGATGAGAAGCCAAACGTCTTTAAAAAAAAAAAAAATCCAGAAAGTCAAGATGCCTCTTTAAAAAAGTATCTTTGGGATCCGAGATCACATTTTTTCCACGAGTTTCATTTTTCCCAATTGCATAAATTGTCATGGAAACTCTTGTAACATTTTGTGCTGCCGCTGTCAGCTTTACCAGCTGGGCTGGAATACTAAAAATGCATGGAGCGCCGGGTGGATTAGATGACCTCGAGTCCCTTCCTCCAGATTTTCTAAAGGTTTCCTGTAATCAACCCTATTAGTAAATCCCTCCCCCCCCCACCAAACAAGCAATACAATCATCAGTGGTACTACGGTGTGCAATGAAATGTATCTCCCAGGTGCACTATATAGAACTAGCTGGATACTCATGCTTCGTGATGACACCATATGATTGGGCTATGCAGGGGAAATCCGGTTCATAATCCTTTGGCTCAGTGGTGGTCAATGATTGAAACACATAAGGGAATATTCCTGCTGCCTTGAGTCCGGAAGCAGTTCCATAGATGGAACACATTGACATTTTGATGAGGTACTGACAGTTTAGTACTGAGGAGCCCCAGACTTCTCTTGAGCTTCCAGTACACTCTGATGTACTTACCTTGGAGAAGATGGCTATTACATCAGTATGCCTCAGTGCAACACAAAGACCAAAAGACTGTCTGCTGCTGACTTTTACAGCTACAGGATAATGGAGCGTGATGGCGAAGAATGTATACTTTTTAAATCTTTCTTCATTGTTATGTTTGGGGTGTTATGTAGGTGCAGGCAGCATTCGATTTGAATGCTACCTACTGCTGTTTTGCAACCTGGTGAGGCAACTGGCAGTTGGAACGGAGTTCTTTTCCGGTGGGGAGTGGAGTAGAACTCCTTAGCATCAGAGCATGTTAATTCCTGTATTAAGAAATAGTAATGCTCTGATGGTCATTTCAAAAAAATCCTTTCTTAGCGAGCACCTAGAAACCAAGAGGAACATACGTGCCAATTTCAAGTTTATAGGCGTTAACTGTTCTGGAGATTTTGTAATGAGAGAGTGGTACTTGGCTTTTATATATATATATATAGAGAGAGAGAGAGATTGTTCATCAGGGCTCCAATTAGGTAATAGCAAAAGTGATGAAATACTATTAAAAGTCAGCAGGTATAAAAGGAAAAGAGAATAGGGCATCCCCTCTTCCAAAAACCTTGAATAGCCAGGTTGGACTTGTGGACTTGGATGGAGGGATTTCGGGTCTAAATGGAAGCCTTTTATTAGTGTATGAAGTGGAAGTTGGTCAAACTTTCACAGCAGGAGGGATTTCACAAGTGGGAAGTTAAATTGAAGGCCCACCTTTTCCCATTAGAATACCATTGCAATCTAGAAAGAAAAGGTTTATTTTAGTTTATAATTTATTTAGAGTTTTTAAAATCCCATCTTCATTATTTTTACAAATAACTTGAGGCAATGAACATACCTAATATTCTTTCCTCTTATTTTCCACATAACAATCCAGGGAGATGAATTGGTCTGAGAGAGAGTAATTGGCCCAAAGTTACCCAGCCTGTTTTCATGCCTAAAGCAGGATTAGATATTAATTTTATATATTATAGTTTGTTGCACAGTCAGCCAGATGTTCAGACTGGATCTGGAATTTTGTCCACTTGTCAAGTTCTTTCCAAGGATGTGGGATAGGCAGATGTGGATGTTTGATTGTGTTAAAGATATTGTCACAGGATGTAAGTTGTTTTAAATATAGCTGCCTTTTGCAATTGATTGATGGTGATTTTGTCAATGCTGATGGAGTTCAAGTGGAGCTCTAAACGTTTTGGAATTACATCCAAGGCACTATTACTGTTGGTAGTAGGTTTGCTTTCTTTTGGCACAGTCATTCTATTTCTATTTGCATTACTTTGTTCTGCTGTCTCCAAGCTCTGCTAGGTCCACTGTAGACTTTTTAAATCTTTCTTAACAATTGTTATGTTTGGGGTGTTATGCAGGTGCAGGCAGCATTCTGTTTGAATGCTAAAGTCCAAGATATATTGATATTAGTATTACAAGGAATCCCAAAAGTTTTGCAAAGTCCAGAATGTTTTCCAGAAGGCAAATGGAATTTCAAAGCCAATTTATTCTAATGGAGTGCCACTCTGCTCTCTTCCAACTTGTTAGAAGCTCTTAAGAAAGCTAGCAACCTAGTTACCAGTCTTTCTAATAAATTAGAAACAGTTGGAGAAAAATAATCTGCTTCACTGCTCAGTGGAAAGATACAAATTAAAGCATTTCAAACAGACGATTTTCTGGTCTCATTTTAAATATAGGTTTATGACTCCCCAGGTCACAAAGGCAATTGGGAGTGAGATTGCTGCCACTAAGTGATATCGTTCTGAAGCATAATATCATGTGGCCAGATTACTTAGTGATGACAATCCTGGCACTCCCAGTTGCTGTCATAACAAGACATGTGACATATTAGGAAGGAGTGGGTAAGAAGCACACAAATGCTGAATGGGAAGATGGGGATTAGGTCTGATGTAGACTGTCCTCAAAAGCAGGAAGACTAGGAGAAGGCGAGCGCCACACTACATGAATGCAGGGAGAACAGCGCATACTTTCAGGAATAACTTGCAACGTTTCCTTCTGAAAAGAGAACTTGCAAATTGCAAACGTGGACATGGGGTGCCGTAACCCTTGTGAGAGTTGATTGTCAAGAATTCATATCACATCATGTGGTCACAGGGATGGTGCAACCGCCAGAACTTTGAGGACCTATTATAAGGTCCACTATTGAAACTTTGGTCAGTAAACAAGTGGTCAGTAAGCAAGCATGACACTGTACATTCAGTTATGGGCAGAGCTGGCAGTGATGACTTTACCTTGTTGCGAATGGATAACAGTTATTTGTTAAATGCATGCCACTCAGCTCCCAGCAGCTCTGGAAATATGTAAATAAAATTCATTTGTGCCCTCAAAACGTGCTGGATTGCAGTGTCCATTCTTTTCAGCCATTATGGTCAGCAATCTCTGTATATTCTTAAATTTTGACTGCCATGTTTTTTTCTCTCCATTATTGCTGTAACCCTATGAGATATAATTATTAGAATTATTTCATGGACAATGATATGAGACTGACAAAGCAATCCTTTTTTACTTGGAACTGTCACCAAGAGTTATTCTTCAATACTTCTTTAAGACTCCAACCTGATACACATTCAAGAAGTTGTGATCAAGTTTCTCAGAAATCCTTTTCTTTGGAGCAATTTACAGGTAATCCTCAATGTACGACCAACATTTATGTTGCTAAGTGAGAAATTTGTTACGTGAGTTTTGTCCATTTTACGACTTTTCTTGTCACATTGGTTAAGTGAATCACTGCACCTAATATCACGGTTGTTAAGTGAATCTGTTTTTGACATGGCTTGTCAGAAGGTTGCAAAAGGTCATCACATGACCCTGGGACACTGCATCTGTCCTAAATGTGGTTTTTATCACGTGACCATGGGGATGTTGCAATGGTGTGCAAAATGGTTATAAGTCACTTTTTTCAATGCTGTTGTAACTTTGAACCATCAGTAAATGAATTGTAAGTGGAAAAATCCCTGCATTTAAAAAATTACAGTAGCTTAACATAGAATTTCCTCTGAAGGCATTTTTCATGACATTTCAGGAATCTTTTAAAATAGCTTCTCTTCAAGTGAGAAATGGGCATCTAATAATTACAAAAAGCGTTTTCTGGTTTTGTTTCTCCTCAGAACCGACCCGTAACTAAACTGAATAAACCTCCAGCTGGGAATCACCAGAGAGATAGTCGTGGAATATGTCATCATCATCATCATCATCATCATCATCATTATTTTAGCCATTGTTTATCACACTGCAGGATGAAGCTTCTTCCATGTTTCCAACCTATACGGTCCTGGGCTTTCTTTTGGCAATTGGACATTTTTAACCAAGTGGAATCATCATGATCCATCATCATCATCATTTTAGCCATTGTTTATCAGTACACTGCAGTGGATATGTTCAAATGGCTTAGGGCAGGGGTGTCCAACCTTTCACCTCTCCCTGGGCCCAATGAAATCTATACGGCCCAAAAAAAAAAAAAAAAAAAAAAAAAATAAATTAAAATAAAAAAAAAAATAATAAAAAAAATTAAAAAAAAATTTTTTTAATTTTTATTGAAAATTGTTTATTTTTTATACAAAACCCCAAGTGGAATCCATTCCCCCCCCCCCCCCCCCCCCCCCCGTACTCTCCTGCAAATGAGCACTGTGATCCACCTGCCATTATCAGTTCAGTAAAACCATGCACTACATATTAGGGATATGCCTGGTGCTGCTTGCGGCATCAACCAGAGGTGGGGCAGGCTGCCGCCTTTTCTGTTCTTCGCCTGCCCACCTCGCGCCTACCTCTCTCCTGCAAAATAACAGCAGAAAGGCGACTTTTAGCCGCCTTAGACGTATGCATCTCCTCCTCCCCCCCTCCTTGTGGTTAGAATATGTTCAAATGGCTTAGGGGAATGTTTAATTTAGGCAAGCCTTAAAGTTACAGGAAGACATCAAATGAACAGACATCTCTCATTTGGATCTTATTGCTGTTTCAGGAGAGAGTTAGTTGAATAAAATACAGAAATTAGGTGGTAGCTATAGAGAAGTGAGAAGAGCTGCAACTATCTTCCTATCTGTTTCACACAAGCCAAACCAAGTTTTTTTTAAAGAGAAAAACTACAATTTCCTTTCTCCTGAACTGTGGTCAGCTCAAAATGAAAAGAATTTTCACAGAATTTTCAGAGTATAAACAGTTTGCTCTGGATTTTTAGGCTTTGGTGCTCCTTTGCACAACAGGATTCTTTATTTTCTTATTGATAGGCTCTACTGTGTGCGAGTTGGAACTAATGTTCCTAACACCATTTTCTTGAGCACAGGTTCTCCTCAGGGCTGTGTCCTAACTCCACTGTTGTTTACCCTGTTGACCCATGACTGTTGTGCAAGGTTTGTCACCAACCACATTTTGAAGTGTGCGGATGATACAACAGTAGTAAGCCTTATTCAGGATGACAATGAGGGTGCTTACCGCAAGGAGGTAGAGGGTTTGGTGAACTGGCGTAATAAAAACAGCCTTGTTTCAATGTTGGAAAAACTAAAGAGATCGTTGTCGGTTTCAGAAAAGGCAGGCATAGGTACACACCTCTGTACTAATGATTCACCTGTGAAGGTGATTAGCAGCATCAAGTTTCTGGTATTATTCAGCTAATGAGTAGGCTAGCTTGGTTGCTAAACAGTGAGACACCAGTGAAGCGGGCACAGCAGCGCCTGCATTTTCTGCATCGCATGAGAAAATTACATCTTCCTTCCCCTGTCCTTTCTGTATAAAGGGATGATCAAGTGTTGCGATATCACCCAATGACCCAATGACACTATACCTGCCAGGTAACAAAACAGCCAACAACATGTGTAAAGATGTGATTGGTCAATATAATGTAACCTTATATGGTCAACCATGCCAAATGTAACCTTATATGGTCAACTATACCAAATGTAACCTTATATGGTCAACTATACCAAACATAGCCTTATATGGTCAAATGTACTATTTCCACACACATCACAAATCCCTCCCTAAACTGGCACAATAAAAGAAGGGGGCACAGTTTGCTCTGGGCTTCCTCTCCCAAGAACAATCCTTTGTGTCGTTGTCATCATTGCCGCCATGAGAGAAGCCCGCCCGGGCAGTCGGTCCGGGCGCAGGCCGCCAGCTGACCCCTCATCCCCGCAGCGGGACCGGCAACGCCTCAATCAAGAGCATCCTGTCCTACTGCATTACAGACTGGTTTGGAAGCATTACTGCTTTGCACAGGAAGGCGGTACAGAGAGTGGGGAGGATGGCAAAGAAGATTATTAGCAGTTCACTTCTATCCAGGACATAGGATGTAAGTGATGCTTGACCAAGGTCCGTAGTATTGTCCGGGACACAACACATTCTCTTCACGATCTGTTTTCCTTGTTACCTTCTGGGAGGAGTTTCGTGGTATCCAAACCAGAACATCCAGATCCAGCCAGTTTTGTTCCATATAATATCAACCTTGTGAATACTCAAGTTTCCTCTTTCCAATGTATCCAAGATGGATAGTGATTTGTGTGTGTGTGTGTGTGTGTGTGTGTATGTATGGATATAGGTATATATGTATATAACGTGTGTATGTGTGTTATCTATGTGTATATTTTTGAGAGCAGGCAACAGAATTTTACTTTTAATGTATTCCAGTATGCCCACAATAAAAATGACAGTAAAGATTATTTGAAATTCTATTGTGCAGACTCTTAAGGAAAATATCAGCGATCAAACAATAAACAGTGACTCCTTGCTTTACTGAACTGGAGTTGAATGTTAAGAAAACAGGCAGGAATCCTTTTATAGGCTCTGCTTTGCTAAAGGTATTGAAGCAGAAGTTAAATCACCATATAGATGTTTTAATTTTGATTCCTATACTAATCAAGGGCTTGGAGTATGTTGTGAATCAATAAAAAGTAACTAAGCCCAAATGCAAAGCGGGTTTTGAAAGCCTGCACACCTGATTGGTCCTAAAACAACGAACAAGGATTGGTCCATAACAAGTCCCTGATTGGCCCATATTAGGACACTTCTTATTGGGTATTAGTTGAACTTGTTGCACATATTATTGGTTAATAAGGTAGCAGCCAACCCTATAAAAGGGTTACTGCTGCCCATAGCCTTGCTCTGTTCTGTTCTATCTACTGTTATTAAAGAGTTGAAGTCACTGGTCAGATGTCTGGTCTCCAATATTCTCCAAACTTAACACTGGCGCGAAGGTGGGATGCGGAGACCGAAGAGCTGACTGATCTACAGAGCAACCAACAGAGCACGTGGTCGAACACGCACCATCAACGGCAACATGGCCAGCGGTGCCGTACCACCCGCTCCATTCGACCCAGAAACCGAAGACTGGGAGTCGTACATGGATAGGTTCCAGATGTTTCTGGAGACCAACAACTTGAAAGATGCAACAGCCAGCAAAAAGAGCTGTATTTCTAACCCACTGCGGGCCTACCGTGTTTAAAATGGCAAAATCACTTGCCAAGCCAGCGAGTAAAAGCGATGGACTGGGACGTCCTTGAGCCTTTGCTACGGGCCCACTACGCGCCCACCGTGCCAACCTTAGTCAGAAGGCACGAATATTACCAGAGGGTCCAGCGGAAAGGCGAAAGCCTTGCCAACTACGTCGCAGACCTCCGCAACCTTGGAGGCCTCTGCGGATTCTCTAACTTAGAAGAAGCCCTCCGAGACCGCCTAGTTCTGGGCCTAGAAGATTGCACGATCCAGAGCAAAATCATGGCTAAGGGGGACATCAGCCTCACCGATGCCCTTAAAGAAGCCACTGCAGCAGAGGCAACCAAGAAGTCGGCAGCCCGAATGCGCCGCACCAGCGCACCGCCACGTCAACCGCCAATGATACCTCGCCTCGCTCAGAGAGACACCCGGTATCGACTCACCATGAAGACCTAGAATCCCCGTCAGAAAGTGATGAGGAAGAAGTCAACCGACTCCAAGCGGAGCGAGACCAGTTCACACAACGCTCACTTCGACCTTGTGCAGGATGTGGAGCGAATCACCCACGATCCAGCTGTAAATTCCTCGACGCACTCTGCCGCGTTTGGGAAAAGAGGTCACATCGCAAGGTTTGCAGAAGCAAACAAAACTCCAACTCAAACCCCGACAGGCGAATGCCAGTCTTCAGGATTCATCGGCACACCCCGAGACAAACTGAATCACCAATGGGGAAGCCACTCCTACAGAAACAAACCGTCCACCACTTCCACCAGGCGGGAAGAAACCAGGCGGGAAGAGACCCACCAGACAATTACCATAGGCCACGCTACATCCCTAGATGCCGGGAAAATCAGAGTGAAGGTCGCTATCGAAAACAAACCTTGTGTGATGGAGGTGGACTCAGGATCATCCCTCTCGATGGTGTCCTGGAAGACGCTCCAACAGCTCGTTCCGACGATTCGCCGCCAAGACCTCAACCCTCAAAGGGTTATACTCAAAGATTACCAGGGTAACCGATTCCCGTTGTCGGGTCCCGCCCGATTCCAGGTCTCTTTCAAGGACCGCACCGTCGCACTACCACTGACTGTCGTTGACCGTGACCGGCCTAGTCTTTTAGGCCTGCAATGGTTCAGATCGCCGGAATCACTGTAGCCGAGTCCACCGTGCGAGAGCAACGATTGGGAGGAAGCCCTCGTGCAAGAATTCCAAGACGCGTTTTGCTGAACGGACTAGGCAAGTACAAGGGGACCCGATCTCATTCAACTTGAACCCTGAGGTAGCACCCATCCGCCTTAAGCCGCGCGGGTGCCGTTTGCCCTAAAACCTAAAATCGACGAACAACTCGATAAGCTAATAGCACAGGGCGTGCTGGAACCCACCGACCACACCCGGTGGGAAACCCCAATAGTGACGCCTATCAAGCCTGATGGGTCACTGAGAATTTGCGGAGACTACCGGGCCACCTAAACCACGCACTTCAGCAAAGTGCATATCCAGTGCCGGTAGTGCAACACCTGCTCCATTCCCTGGGCGGTGGGAAAGTTTTCGCTAAACTAGACCTAGCGCAGGCGTATCAACAATTGCCTGTAGACCCGGCCACCGCGGAGGCGCAAACTATCGTCACACATAGGGGCGCATTTAAATGCAACCGACTTCAGTTCGGGGTGAGCGTCGCTCCAGGAATCTTTCAGAGCTTAATGGAAAGGCTGTTACAAGGAATAAGAGGGGTCGTACTGTATTTCGACGATGTACTCATCGCCGCCCCTAACAGAGACATTCTAGAAAAATGACTCGAATGGTCTTACAAAGGTTCCAAGACGCTGGCCTCAAAGTTAAAAAAATAAATGCCAGTTATGTACTGAAAGGGTGGAGTTCTTAGGATACCTCCTGGACAGTCAAGGAATCCATCCCACTGAGGACAAATTAAAGGCAATTAAGAAGGCCCCACTCCAAGGAACAAGGCAGATCTACAGGCGTTCCTTGGACTTATCAATTTTTATAACGTCTTTTTACCCAATAAAGCAACGATAGCTGAACCATTACATAGACTCTTAGACAAAAAAGCAACGTGGGTTTGGGGACAACGTGAACACGGGGAAACCGAACTGCGAAACCCGAAGAAACACTGATTGGTGGGGACAACCACAACGAAAGCAACACGGAATTTCCGTGCAGCGAAACGGAGCTTAACAGAGATCATCCAAACGCTCCACCGGAACCGGACTTTAGGCCAAACCGGTGGAACCACGAAATCATCCAGACAGACCAAACGGCCTGTCTATCTTGAGGATTTTGTTACAGCTCCCTCAAACGGAGCCCAAGGGGAGGGTGTTGTGAATCAATAAAAAGTAACTAAGCCCAAATGCAAAGCGGGTTTTGAAAGCCTGCACACCTGATTGGTCCTAAAACAACGAACAAGGATTGGTCCATAACAAGTCCCTGATTGGCCCATATTAGGACACTTCTTATTGGGTATTAGTTGAACTTGTTGCACATATTATTGGTTAATAAGGTAGCAGCCAACCCTATAAAAGGGTTACTGCTGCCCATAGCCTTGCTCTGTTCTGTTCTATCTACTGTTATTAAAGAGTTGAAGTCACTGGTCAGATGTCTGGTCTCCAATATTCTCCAAACTTAACAGAGTAGATGTCTTTCAACTCTAATTCAGTTTTGACTAAGCAGTCTTCAGTAACTCCAAGTTTGCAGACAAGCTTTTTCATCTCCTATGACTCTAGAGATGCTGAACTGAACTCATTGCTTTAGGTAACTGTTGGTACAATAAAAATATACTATTATTTCAGGGTTTTCCCCACTTATGGCACTAGTGTGGCTGCCTGCAGTTTCCATTCTTTTATCCCCATAATGGCACGTGGATAAAACATGGGACCCCCCAACAATCTGCCCTCATAGGGATCCCTTCTAATTCATTATTGAAATCCCTCTATAAATCCATTTCACACGTCTTGTGATAAGGATGCCTTAATAACCACTGGGTAACAGGGCTCAAGTGCAAGCCATGGAAATGGCTATGAACAATAGCATGGTAATGGTGAATATAATTGTGGCAAATTCATCTAAATAAGCATCTGAGGGGAAAACCTTTTCACATCCCATCACAGCTGTGGATGGTTTTGTGAGGCTAAATTCCCTTTGTGAGTCAGGAGGTTCTTTGTTCCCTGCCGTAGTTGCTCTATTGAGCCTGATAAAGAAATCAATTTTACTTTAACATTTAAATGGCCCATTGCTGCTGCCTAAACCAGGTTTTCTAATGAACATCTATTTGTCTTCTTAGGACTCAGGCATAATGTGATTTAGATTTTCATTTATGCTTCAACTGCAAAACTCATTTCAGCTACTTTGCAGTTTAGATCAACCCTGGCCTGGTGAAAGCTGCTAATGTTGTGGCCACTAACGTAGCCACTAATGTAGTATTTTTCCAAACTTAGCAACTACAAGCCGGTGTGGACTTTAGTTCCCAGAATTCCTCAGGCAGCGTGTTGGCAGGAGAATTCTGGGAGTTGAAGTTCACCTATTTAAAGATGCTGAGGTTTTTTTTTAAAAAAAAAACAAAAACAAAACAAAACACTGCTTTGTAGCTTTCTCTTCAGGGATGTTTTAATTGGGGTAGAAGGGAGTTGGGAATCAACATGGAACCCACTTGGCTGAAGTTTCAAGAAGTCCATGATGCTGCCATTGGAAATGGCCTTAATTTAGCAGCTGAGCAGCTGATAAAACAAGCAGGCTGGAGGAAACAGGGAAATAAATATCTGTAGGTATTGCTGCAGTAAAAGAGCTTTTGTTAATCCAAATTGATCTCATGGGAAAAAAACAATGACTTTGTGCATACATAGTGTAATTATTTACCAATTTTCCATTTAACCTTTCCCAAGCTGGACCTAGTTAGGAATACTGTACTGAAGTACTACCATCCCTAGATAACTTAGCTGGGGGCAATGACAGATGCAGACTAAACCATCTGGGAAGCACTGATTGGAGATTTTGCTAGTCAGAGTCCCAATCTTTTCCACCCTAGCTCAGTTACAAGGGGGAGGGAAGGAACCAGCATCTTTCCATAGCAAGAAATTAAAACAACCCAACTGCAGTTACACCTTTACAGCCGTTAAAGGAAGTAGCTCTCGAGATGCTGCTGCTTTTATTTAAAGTCTGGCAAATTTAATGTTATCAGTAGTTGCAGGAAATATTGATGGCTATTTGCAATGTGCTACTTTTTAATGAACAGCATGGATATTTTTTTTTGCAGGAAGATCAATATTAGTCTGTTCTTTATATACATTGTGGATTTCTGTTCAGCTGAACATTACTTACACAGAGGTTGTTTAGAGGGGGAAAAACCGTTCTAAAATCTATTTTCTCTTAGTGTAAAAAGAAATGTCCCATTTTTTTTACTCCCAGCAAGAAAGATTCAAGTCTTCAAACAGAATTGCAAATCAAGAATGGATCTTTTAGTTTAATGTGGTTTATATTTGTGTGGTTGTGGGAAAGAATTAAATTGTATCTACAATTTGTTGCTCTGTCATACAGTTCAATACTATTGAGGAGCTGTTCCATGTGGAAACTTTTCTGATCTTATTTGATATGTAACATGCAGAGTTAGAACAGAAATTAATCTGATTCAGATACATTTTTGTAAAGGAGATTTTGTCCCATGCTTGCATTTTTTAAAAAAAAAATCACATATTTTGGGAAGCTCCAGTGCCTCCTTGATAATGCATCTCCCAGCCATTTCCTTTGTTTTCAAATATATTTACACTCATTTATTTATTTGCCTTTTCTAAACACCACCCAAATCAATTGATGCTGCATGGGTAACAGTGAAAATGTAAAATAAGCAATATATAAATTGAAACTCCATCACCCCAAATGTGTATAATATAAGGGAAAAAAAATAGTTATTCAGCTACCATCAGTTCAAACCAAAGGTGACTAAAAGAATAATATTTATAGAGATTTTTTGGAAAACTAAGACTGAAGAAGTTAGATTTATTTCTCCTAGGGTATTCCGTTGTGTTGGAGCAATCATAGAAAATAACTCCTTTATGGTGCAGGGTCCTTTCATTTCTTGCAAGGATAAGACCTTGCGCTATTCTTTGATGCTCTCCTAGGGTGAAACACAATTATTATGGGTTAGGCAGTTCCTAATATAACCACTCAGGGCTTTGAAAGCAATAAGCAGAATTTTGACTTGGGCCCAGCTAGTAAAGACAGCTTTCTGGCTGCTGCAAGTTGCATTCTAATCTAAGTCGTCTTCACAACAGACTTATACTTGGAATGTCTTGCGATAGTCAAGATGGGTGATGATGACAATGATGATATGGGTTATTGCCACGGTGTCCACATCCAACATAAACTGAACAAAAGTTTTTTTGGCCATGGCTTATCCCTGCTATTGAAGCAGGAGAGGCAAGTCCAGGAGAATACGCAATTCAAGAATGGGTGTTTTGTAAGAGAGCAAAGTCTATCTAAAGCCAATGCAGATACAAAGTTTTTGAAATGTCTGAATGTTTTACAGATAAATAGCATGTCCAACTCACTAAGGTTTAATCTGAGATTTTCTCTCTCTCTACAGTTAACATCCCTGTATGAATAAAAACAAAGATGGCAGGGGAATATTTTGGCTTATTTCCCAAAACAAGATGAGTATACTTGCCTATTAATTGAACTATTTCTAGGATAGCCACTCATCCTTCTTTACAGTCATATTTTTGAAAGGTTGTCTAATTACAGAACATCTCAGCACTGGTGCTTCTCCTTCCAGTGGAGCAAACACATGCTCTGGGTAGTCCCATTTATATTCTCATTTATCAATGCAGATTCATGTAGTTTTTGTACCAAGGAGTGCCTTTTCTGAATTCTGTCTTAACCATTATACCCATACTTGGGCAGAAATAGACCAATGATGATCTATGCACCAGTAACATTGTCAACTGTATGGTTCTCTACGTAGAATTGATTTGGAGATAGGTATGATGTTTATAATGCTGAACCTATGATGAACACATATTTTAAAGGATCTGTCTTCAATGTGAGTTTTCATACAAGTGTTCCTGGCTTTAAAAGTCAATTCCTTAAAGCAACCACCTTTTTTTTTGAAGCATGGCCAAAAGCCTTAAAAGAAAAATTAAAGTTTACATTAAAATAGCAGAGAAGTAGCACACACACGTACACCAGATCAGAAGCACTACTTCCAAATAATTTTTGAAGGATGCACACTTTCTTCATTCCTCAGTAAATGTTTTCTAATCCAAAAAGCTTTCAATATTTTCCTTTGTAGGGAACGCTCTGTTAAGTTTGATTGCCTTTTTTTTTTTTGCACCTGTTCTAGCTGAACAATATCATTTCACATCTTTAGATTTTGATGTGTTCGAAGATACAAAGGAAGGATGGAGGGGGAAATCTATCCAGGTGGATTTTGAGAAAGAACTGAATCAGAAGAGCATCTTATTTCTGAAGCAGAGAATTCAGAATGCCCAACCTTTTCAACCTATAGTAATTTATAAGGGAAATGAGCATATTCGGGCCCCAAATCATCACAGCCTCTCTGGATCATTTATTCATTTCTTTCTCCCCAGCTATTCAGCTCTGCCACAAGAATGGTTTCAGGCTGAAAGCAAAAATTAAAAAAAAAAAAACCAGAGTGAAGTGAGGCAGAAAAACTCATAATAGCACAGAAAATCATAATGGGGTCACATGGCCCATGTTTGTTGCATTAGGACACCAGGCTCATCTTCAAGAGTAGGAAGTGCACGTTGTCAAGCATTCATCTGAACACAAGAGCAACCTCCTAAGAGCAGTAATGTTGGCACTTAGGAAAACACCATCAACGCCATGCTGACAAGAGGCTTTTCCTAAAGTCTATTAATTATAATGCATTATTAGCTGACCACAATCCGGGAACATTGTCTGAACCTCCAGAAGTAAAGTAATGCCACCATTTAGCTAATACTCATGGTTTGATCACTGAGTCTGCTTTAATGATTAGCAGGTTGGTAAAACTGTAACACTGAACTGCCCTGCCTGCCAGGAATACAGGTGGGATTCCACGGAGTAGACAGCAACAATGTGCCATGGTTGTAGTTGCTGCATTTTGCACTATGCCATAAGCATAAATATAACATAGAAGAATACAAGTTGGAAGGGACCTTGGAGGTCTTCTAAGGCAGGGGAGCCGGGGGGGGCGGCCGGGGCCAGCGTGCTCAGCAGCACGGGCGATTCCCAAAATCTTGTGCTGACGGGCCGCGGCCGGCCTCCCCCCCCCCCCCCCCCCCCCCCCCCCCCCCCGTCTGTCAAATTCCGCAGGGGCCCGGGGGGAAAAGTCAATGCGACCCGCCCCATTAAGTCAGGCAAAAGTTTGCCCACCTATTCTAGTCCAACCCTCTGCTTGAGTAGGAGACCCTATCATTTGAGACAAATGGTGGTCCAGTTTCTTCTTGAAAGCCTCCAGTGATGGAGTACCCACAACTTCTGAAGGCAAGTTCCATGAGTTGATTGTGATCACTGTTAGGAAATCTCTCCTTAGCTCTAGGTTGCTTCTCTCCTTGGTTAGTTTTCAACCATTGTTTCTTGCCTTGCCTTTTGGTGCTTTGGAAAATCATTTGCTCCCCTCATCTTGGTAAGCGCTCTTCAAATATTGGAAGAGTGCTATTATGTCAACCCAAGTCCTTCTTTTCTTTGGCCTAGATATATACCCAATTCCTATAACCATTCTTTGTAAGTTTTAACCTCCAGCACCCTAATCATTTCTCCCCTCTCTTTTCTGCACTCTTTTTCCAGAGTCTCAATATCTTTTTTTATATTGTGATGACTAGAACTATTCCAAGTGTGGTCTTAATAAGGTTTTATAAAGCAGTACTAGAACTTGAATGAGCTTGATTCTATCTCTTTATTAATGCAGCCTAGGATTGCATTGGCTTTTTTATCTGTTGTCACACACCGCTGGCTCATATTTAAGTGATTGTCCAGTAGGATGCCAAGATCCCTCTCACAGTTACTAGTATTAACGGAAGTTTCACCTGGTCTATACCTATACAGTTGGTTTTTCTTACCTTAGTGTAGAACCTTGACTGTATGTGTGATCATACCATGGAGTTTTAGTTTGTTAAAGCACAGGCATTTATAAACATTGTACACAGTTTCTTGGCCTAGCAATGTCAGACATCTTTTGTAAGGTCTTTCAGAATCCAAACGTTATGTGGGTGTGTACCTTTGAACTTGTTCACTTCCCTTCCACTTCAAGTCTACCTAGCTTTATTTATTATGCTTTTCATTTATGCAGCCTGAGTGGTTTTCCTATCGTATCCTCACCTCAATGCTGTCATGTAAAACAAAAATGACAATTAACAACTAGCTGAAGTTCTCCCCTGGAAAAGTTGTGAAAGTTAAAAGTTCTTCATAGTTAACTCACTTCTATAACTGCAAGGCTATTTTCATTACAACTGTATGGTGTAAAATGTTTGCTTGAATTATTTAAAAATGTTTTAACGTTGCAGTGCTTAGCTGGCTAACCAGTTCATCAATTAAAAGCTGTGGGTTTTTAAAAAATAAAAATAAATTTTTTTCTGAAATGCTTTTGTTTATCATGTGATCCTTTTAGGATCCAAGAGTTTGACCTCTTAAATTAACAAGCACCTTAAATTTTTCCAGGGTAGTTTTTAGATTTTTTGGGTCTTTTAATGACCCCGTAATCCCTTCAATTGGGGTGGAGTTGGAGCAACTGAATGGAGTTGAGTGTTTACTGGCCGGATGCCCTGTTGCCAATGCAGAGTTCGCAGCTGATATTTACTCATAGTGTCCAGAGAAAGAAATACATGTTGCTACCTAAGATTGAACTCACAGCCTCCTAGTTTTCAGATTGATTGGGATAATTACTATTAAGACCTGACAAAAGGACAACTGCAGGATCCAACATTCTGGTAGAAAGAAGTTCCCTGAGGATGGGGGGTGCAGTAGGAAAGTTTGAAAGCTCTGAAGAGTAAACTTCTGGTCCTGGAGACCGACCCAAATTGGATCCTGCAGTTGTTCTTTTGTCAGGTCTTAATAGTTTTATCCCAACCAATCTGAAAACTATCCAGAGATTTATTCTTCTGAGCTTTTGGACTCGTGCTGGAGTCAGGGGTGGGATTCTACAGGTTCGCACCTATTCACTAGAACCAGTTGTTAACATTCTAAGCAGTTTGGAGAACCGTTTGTTAGAAAAAATTACTGGCCTAATCCTGTAAGGAAGGCAGGAAGGAAACATTCTGGTGTTGCTTACAGAAACTCCCTCTCCGTTAACCTTATTACATTCTTGGCAGGACTAGACTTCCTGTCCCTGAAACTTCTCTTGAGGTTTTTTCCCCTCCTTTGCTGCTACTTTGCTTGTGTGGAGTGACCATTCAAAGTTACAATGGCACTGAAACATTTTTGACCGTTACGACCATTATGACCATTTTTTACACTTACGACTGTTGCAGCATCCCCACAGTCATGAGAGGTCAGGCGAGGAGATGCATGCCTCGATCTGAGTGATATTGAGTTGGCCACACCCAGCCAATAATATGACCTCCAAGCCACTCCCACCAACTAAGCCACGCCCACAGAACTGGTTGTTAAAAATTTGAATCCATCCCTGGCTGGAGCCCAGCCTCAGGGAACTTCTCTTACCATGAGGAATAGAAGCTCCATGAGGATGGGCTCCAGCACAAGTCCAAAAGCTTTGAAGAGTAAAACTCTGGTCCCAGTGACTGACCCAGATTGGATTCTGCAACATTATCCTGGAACACATATATTTGCCTTCATTCATAAAAAGAACAACTTGGTGACTGCAGTGACTGTATTTCAGTGGCTCAACAAAAGCAATTGATGAATAGAGGTTAGTCCTTTGTCTTCTCTGTAAAGACTCTGTAAAGATTAGAGAGAAAATGTAATCTTGTATGCAAGGTATACATGAAAATACATATAACCATGTATTTTCATGGTAACAAGATGGGAGCCAGTTACTATTGCTTTCTTCTGAATCACTTTTTGACTCATCAATCTATCTAGACTGTAGTCTAGGGTTCCCTGATGGTCTGTCCAGACAAGAAATACTAAATTTTCCAACTTATATATTCATCTAAGATCCTTAACCTGGCCACTAAATTAAAGGATTTTTGAGGATTTTGAGCCACTAAACAGTGGCTCGGATTCCATCATTTCAGCCACAACAAACTTATCTAGCATTAATATTAACCAAACTTAATATGCTGCATGAGTGCATCTGCTGTAGCTTTCTCCGATATGATTAAATATATTCTGTGAATACATTTTCTGAGTGTATATATTTATGAATTTGCACAGGTAGAGGTGGAAAATCAAGTCCTATAAACCCTGGCAAGCATAACTAAACCATTTAATTTTTATTTGGAGTAATGAAGTATTAACAGGGTTTGATAAAGATACAAGATTCTTGTTCATATTTTCCTCAACCATAAAAATCACTCTGGGGGCCAGGCCCACTCAAAATCCCACAGCCTAATCTGGGAAGATTAAACCGGTTAATAGGAAAAGAGGATTATATCCTCTACCTGATATGATATCAATATAGTAATAAAAACAATAACATTGCATGAAATCACAGGGAAACACTGTTTAATTCCAACCTATCAAAACTGTAGATAATGCATGATTACACAGATAGCTATGGATATTGCCTCAGGCAGAATGACTGGTAGGTATAGAATAACAGAATAAAAGGTGGAAATGGACCTTGGAGGTCTTCTAGTCCACCACCACCCCTGCTCAGGCAGGAAATTTTGTACCATTTCAAACCAATGGCTGTCCAATCTCTTCTTAAAAACCTCCAGTTTTGGAGCACCCACAACTTGTGGAGACAAATCGTTCCACTGATTAACAGTTCTAACTGTCAGGAAATTTCTCCTTCGTTCTAGATTGCTTCTCTCCTTGGTTAGTTTCCATCCATTGCTTCTTGTCCTGCTGTCAGGTGCTTTGGATTTCTACTCTTTGGTTATGCTCTATTTTAAAACATTGGTGTTTTTTTAAATAATAAACTGTCAGGATAAAACAGTCTACTCTATAGCAATATTTGCTAGGCTGGTGCTAATTGGTGGCATGGACTGTATTTTCCACAGGGAGATATTATGAGATAAATGAAGCTCTTTCTTTCCTTTTTTCTTTCTTTCTTTCTTTCTTTCTTTCTTTCTTTCTTTCTTTCTTTCTTTCTTTCTTTCTTTCTTTCTTTCTTTCTTTCAAAAAAGTGACAATATTTGCTTAAAGATAACACTCAGCAACATTAGTTTAATCTGTTCAGTTTTAAAATTAATGCATGCCCTGAATTAGAGCCCAGAGACAGGAATTGGACATACCCAGGTCCTCTTTCTTTTCCAAATATTTTGCTGGCCTGGGGGTGGGGCGGTGCAAAAATAAAATAGAAACCTCTTTGCCTTTCCAGTAGAAAAGAACTCTAGTCCTTCTGAAATCTTGATTGTAAGATGGGAATTCATGACAATGGCAATGCAAGAAAGTTTAAATCTTAGTGCAGGCTGTCAAACATGCATAACACTGTCGGTGGAGATTTTCAGTCATCAGGTCATAATTGTCTCAAAGGTGCTTTTTTCAAATCTGGTCTTAGCACTTTCCCTGAGAGCTCTTGAGGCCATTTGGGAGTTTAGCTATGCCCTCAGGATCAGAGTGCCAATGTAAGGAGGGACTCCTCTTGGAACTGCTAAAAGGACTGCAGGATGACTGCAAATAAATAGTATTCTTCTAACCCTCCACCATCCTGTCAGAACTAATCCTTCCATAGCCCTCACCATTTTGCCAATGACCTTCAGCAAAACAACTCCTCCTCCTCCTCCTTTAAAAAAAAACAACGGTCCAGTTGCCTTTTGAAAAAGCACCTTTGAGATCCATAACACTGTTGATAATCACCTTGTTTCTACCCTTGATGTTGCTGTCTAAGTGTGGCATCAGTCCTGCCTGGAACATAATTTTGCTTTGCTCCATGATACGATTCACTTTCACAGAAAAGTAAGGAAAAGAGTGAAGAGATACACGATAGAAGCGTGTTCCCATCATTTTCATAATAAAATTTATAGGAAAGACAGTGCCGTGAGATCTCTAAAGCATCGTCTATATACCCTGCCTCTCTGAAGCATCTCCTCCAGTACAAGCAGACACTGATATCCATTGTATTGATAGGATAAGTTTTTTAAATTGTATTTTAACCAAAGCCAAACTTCATTTGCCACACTTTTTCAGCCCCTTTAATATTGATTTTTTTTATTTCTCAATTCTCAAAAGCACAGCTGTTCTTATCTCTGTGCAACCTTTTCTTTGTTTTCTACACATCTTCTATGTACATTCCTGAGCAAGATTTTAAAATGTGTTTATTAAATGTATATGTCGCCCATCTCACTAATAAAGAAACTCTAGGTGGCATTTAAACGCTTTTTAAATAGTCCTCGACTTACAGCATTTAGTTTAGTGACCGTTCAAAGTTACAAATTGCACTGAACAAAGTGATTTATGACTTTTCATGCGTACGACCCTTGCAAGCATGGTCCCCATGGTCACGTGATCAAAATTCAAACACTTGGCAGCTGAGTTATACTTATGATGGTCACAGTGTCCTACAATCACCTTTTGTGACCTTCTGACAAACAAAGTTGGCCGGAAGCCGGCTTTCCTTAACAACTGTGTTACGAGCAACTGCGGTGATTCACAAAGCAACTGTGCTGAGAAAAGTCACCAAATGGGGCAAAACTCACCAAACAAACTCAGCAACATAAATGTTGGGCTCAGTTGCGGTCATATGTTGAGGACTATCTGTATTTTCTGAAAGCCACATTGGACCCTGAGTATGCCAATGAGGAATGCTAAGGTGGAAGGAGGACTCATGTCAGCAGAAACAGGCAGAAGGGGGAAAAACACATTGCATGAAATGAAATGAGCAAAGCGATTTGGTGCACGGCAAGAACCACCATGCCCTGACTTTTGCATAGAATTTTGCAAAAGATCCAGGCCACATAGTGTTTCCAAATATAAGACATATTGCAGCAGTGGCAATAAAATAGACTTTTCCATCCACTTCCATCCGTTTTCTTTTTTAAGGACAAAATGTTTAAGGAAGAAAGCATGGAATTGCCACAAAATGCTTTTTAATAAACAGCCTTCCCACTGGAGGTACCCAAGGCTACCAGTAGAGGAAGTGAAGACTGACGAGCGATCTGCTAATATCCAAAGTAGATTTCATTTGGTTTTGGTTTTGGTTTTTAAAAAGGAGGAATACAGCTGCTGTGAATGATTTCCCTTTTGGATCCAGTCGCTTTCTTTCTTCTTGTATTCGCCTCCCAAATGACTATCACTCTGGCAGCAACTGGACCTCAAGATGTGGCAGAGGACCTGATGGCATTTCACTTTTCAAAGACCAGAGTGACTTAACATCGACTGAAAAGAAATAAATGTTTGCTGAACCTTCCTTAAGCTACAAAAACCAATATTAACAAAGTGGACTTCCCTGACTGGCAAAACACCTTAATTCTTGGAAATGTATATGTGTGCATAAATACACACACACAGATATACCTTTTTGAGCAGGAATAACTTCTGTTTTGTGCTTTTTTTCTTCTTCTTTGCCCAAACACCAGAGAATACAGGTAGTCCTTGATTTACAATAACTCATTTAGTGGCTGTTCAAAGTTACAACAGCACTTATAAAAAGACTTATGACTGTTTTCACGCTTCTGACCGCTGCAGCATCCCCATCGTCACATGATCAAAATTCAGGCTTGGCAACTGGTTCGTCTTTATGAGGTTGCAATGTCCTGGGAGGGATTAGTTTATCCTCTTTGCGACCGTCTGCCAAGCAAAGTCAGCAGGGAAGCCAGATTCGCTTTACAACCGTGTTACTAACTTAACGATGGCAGCGATTCAACTGAGCGAACCACTGTGGCAAGAAAGGTCATAAAATGGGCTCTAGGGTAAGACTTGGCAAGGCTAAGTCTTGCTTAGAGTGGAAATTTGGGGCTCTTTTGGACTCGTGCTGGAGTCAGTGGGGTGGGAATACAGGTCCCCGCACCTATTCACTAGAACCAGCTTTTGGACTCGTGCTGGAGTCAGGGGTGGGATTCTACAGGTTCGCACCTATTCACTAGAACCAGTTGTTCTAACATTCTAAGCAGTTTGGAGAACCGTTTGTTAGAAAAAATTACTGGCCTAATCCTGTAAGGAAGGCAGGAAGGAAACATTCTGGTGTTGCTTACAGAAACTGCCTCTCCGTTAACCCTTATTACATTCTTGGCAGGACTAGACTTCCTGTCCCTGAAACTTCTCTTGAGGTTTTTTCCCCTCCTTTGCTGCTACTTTGCTTGTGTGGAGTGACCATTCAAAGTTACAATGGCACTGAAACATTTTTGACCGTTACGACCATTATGACCATTTTTTACACTTACGACTGTTGCAGCATCCCCACAGTCATGAGAGGTCAGGCGAGGAGATGCATGCCTCGATCTGAGTGATATTGAGTTGGCCACACCCAGCCAATAATATGACCTCCAAGCCACTCCCACCAACTAAGCCACGCCCACAGAACTGGTTGTTAAAAAATTTGAATCCCATCCCTGGCTGGAGCCCAGCCTCAGGGAACTTCTCTTACCATGAGGAATAGAAGCTCCATGAGGATGGGCTCCAGCACAAGTCCAAAAGCTTTGAAGAGTAAAACTCTGGTCCCAGTGACTGACCCAGATTGGATTCTGCAACATTATCCTGGAACACATATATTTGCCTTCATTCATAAAAGAACAACTTGGTGACTGCAGTGACTGTATTTCAGTGGCTCAACAAAAGCAATTGATGAATAGAGGTTAGTCCTTTGTCTTCTCTGTAAAGACTCTGTAAAGATTAGAGAGAAAATGTAATCTTGTATGCAAAGGTATACATGAAAATACATATAACCATGTATTTTCATGGTAACAAGATGGGAGCCAGTTACTATTGCTTTCTTCTGAATCACTTTTTGACTCATCAATCTATCTAGACTGTAGTCTAGGGTTCCCTGATGGTCTGTCCAGACAAGAAATACTAAATTTTCCAACTTATATATTCATCTAAGATCCTTAACCTGGCCACTAAATTAAAGGATTTTTGAGGATTTTGAGCCACTAAACAGTGGCTCGGATTCCATCATTTCAGCCACAACAAACTTATCTAGCATTAATATTAACCAAACTTAATATGCTGCATGAGTGCATCTGCTGTAGCTTTCTCCGATATGATTAAATATATTCTGTGAATACATTTTCTGAGTGTATATATTTATGAATTTGCACAGGTAGAGGTGGAAAATCAAGTCCTATAAACCCTGGCAAGCATAACTAAACCATTTAATTTTTATTTGGAGTAATGAAGTATTAACAGGGTTTGATAAAGATACAAGATTCTTGTTCATATTTTCCTCAACCATAAAAATCACTCTGGGGGCCAGGCCCACTCAAAATCCCACAGCCTAATCTGGGAAGATTAAACCGGTTAATAGGAAAAGAGGATTATATCCTCTACCTGATATGATATCAATATAGTAATAAAAACAATAACATTGCATGAAATCACAGGGGAAACACTGTTTATTTCCAACCTATCAAAACTGTAGATAATGCATGATTACACAGATAGCTATGGATGTTGCCTCAGGCAGAATGACTGGTAGGTATAGAATAACAGAATAAAAGGTGGAAATGGACCTTGGAGGTCTTCTAGTCCACCACCACCCCTGCTCAGGCAGGAAATTTTGTACCATTTCAAACCAATGGCTGTCCAATCTCTTCTTAAAAACCTCCAGTTTTGGAGCACCCACAACTTGTGGAGACAAATCGTTCCACAGATTAACAGTTCTAACTGTCAGGAAATTTCTCCTTCGTTCTAGATTGCTTCTCTCCTTGGTTAGTTTCCATCCATTGCTTCTTGTCCTGCTGTCAGGTGCTTTGGATTTCTACTCTTTGGTTATGCTCTATTTTAAAACATTGGTGTTTTTTTTTAAATAATAAACTGTCAGGATAAAACAGTCTACTCTATAGCAATATTTGCTAGGCTGGTGCTAATTGGTGGCATGGACTGTATTTTCCACAGGGAGATATTATGAGATAAATGAAGCTTCTTTCTTTCTTTCTTTCTTTCTTTCTTTCTTTCTTTCTTTCTTTCTTTCTTTCTTTCTTTCTTTCTTTCTTTCTTTTCTTTCTTTTCTTTTCTTTCTTTCTTTCAAAAAAGTGACAATATTTGCTTAAAGATAACACTCAGCAACATTAGTTTAATCTGTTCAGTTTTAAAATTAATGCATGCCCTGAATTAGAGCCCAGAGACAGGAATTGGACATACCCAGGTCCTCTTTCTTTTCCAAATATTTTGCTGGCCTGGGGGTGGGGCAGTGCAAAAATAAAATAGAAACCTCTTTGCCTTTCCAGTAGAGAAAAGAACTCTAGTCCTTCTGAAATCTTGATTGTAAGATGGGAATTCATGACAATGGCAATGCAAGAAAGTTTAAATCTTCGGTGCAGGCTGTCAAACATGCATAACACTGTCGGTGGAGATTTTCAGTCATCCAGGTCATAATTGTCTCAAAGGTGCTTTTTTCAAATCTGGTCTTAGCACTTTCCCTGAGAGCTCTTGAGGCCATTTGGGAGTTTAGCTATGCCCTCAGGATCAGAGTGCCAATGTAAGGAGGGACTCCTCTTGGAACTGCTAAAAGGACTGCAGGATGACTGCAAATAAATAGTATTCTTCCAACCCTCCACCATCCTGTCAGAACTAATCCTTCCATAGCCCTCACCATTTTGCCAATGACCTTCAGCAAAACAACTCCTCCTCCTCCTCCTTTAAAAAAAACAACAACGGTCCAGTTGCCTTTTGAAAAAGCACCTTTGAGATCCATAACACTGTTGATAATCACCTTGTTTCTACCCTTGATGTTGCTGTCTAAGTGTGGCATCAGTCCTGCCTGGAACATAATTTTGCTTTGCTCCATGATACGATTCACTTTCACAGAAAAGTAAGGAAAAGAGTGAAGAGATACACGATAGAAGCGTGTTCCCATTATTTTCATAATAAAATTATAGGAAAGACAGTGCCGTGAGATCTCTAAAGCATCGTCTATATACCCTGCCTCTCTGAAGCATCTCCTCCAGTACAAGCAGACACTGATATCCATTGTATTGGTAGGATAAGTTTTTTAAATTGTATTTTAACCAAAGCCAAACTTCATTTGCCACACTTTTTCAGCCCCTTTAATATTGATTTTTTTTATTTCTCAATTCTCAAAAGCACAGCTGTTCTTATCTCTGTGCAACCTTTTCTTTGTTTTCAACACATCTTCTATGTACATTCCTGAGCAAGATTCAAAAATGTGTTTATTAAATGTATATGCCGCCCATCTCACTAATAAAGAAACTCTAGGTGGCATTTAAATGCTTCTTAAATAGTCCTCGACTTACAGCATTTAGTTTAGTGACCGTTCAAAGTTACAAATTGCACTGAACAAAGTGATTTATGACTTTTTCATGTGTACGACCCTTGCAAGCATGGTCCCCATGGTCACGTGATCAAAATTCAAACACTTGGCAACTGAGTTATACTTATGATGGTCACAGTGTCCTACAATCACCTTTTGTGACCTTCTGACAAACAAAGTCGGCCGGGAAGCCGGCTTTGCTTAACAACTGTGTTATGAGCAACTGCGGTGATTCACGAAGCAACTGTGCCGAGAAAAGTCACCAAATGGGGCAAAACTCACCAAGCAAACATCTCACTCAGCAACATAAATGTTGGGCTCAGTTGCGGTCATATGTTGAGGACTATCTGTATTTTCTGAAAGCCACATTGGACCCCGAGTATGCCAATGAGGAATGCTAAGGCGGAAGGAGGACTCATGTCAGCAGAAACAGGCAGAAGGGGGGGAAAAAACACATTGCATGAAATGAAATGAGCAAAGCGATTTGGTGCACGGCAAGAACCACCATGCCCTGACTTTTGCATAGAATTTTGCAAAAGATCCAGGCCACATAGTGTTTCCAAATATAAGACATATTGCAGCAGTGGCAATAAAATAGACTTTTCCATCCACTTCCATCCGTTTTCTTTTTTTAAGGACAAAATGTTTAAGGAAGAAAGCATGGAATTGCCACAAAATGCTTTTTAATAAACAGCCTTCCCACTGGAGGTACCCAAGGCTACCAGTAGAGGAAGTGAAGACTGACGAGCGATCTGCTAATATCCAAAGTAGATTTCATTTGGTTTTGGTTTTGGTTTTTTAAAAAAGGAGGAATACAGCTGCTGTGAATGATTTCCCTTTTGGATCCAGTCGCTTTCTTTCTTCTTGTATTCGCCTCCCAAATGACTATCACTCTGGCAGCAACTGGACCTCAAGATGTGGCAGAGGACCTGATGGCATTTCACTTTTCAAAGACCAGAGTGACTTAACATCGACTGAAAAGAAATAAATGTTTGCTGAACCTTCCTTAAGCTACAAAAACCAATATTAACAAAGTGGACTTCCCTGACTGGCAAAACACCTTAATTCTTGGAAATGTATATGTGTGCATAAATACACACACACAGATATACCTTTTTTGAGCAGGAATAACTTCTGTTTTGTGCTTTTTTCTTCTTCTTTGCCCAAACACCAGAGAATACAGGTAGTCCTTGATTTACAATAACTCATTTAGTGGCTGTTCAAAGTTACAACAGCACTTATAAAAAGACTTATGACTGTTTTCCACGCTTCTGACCGCTGCAGCATCCCCATCGTCACATGATCAAAATTCAGACGCTTGGCAACTGGTTCGTCTTTATGAGGGTTGCAATGTCCTGGGGAGGGATTAGTTTATCCTCTTTTGCGACCGTCTGCCAAGCAAAGTCAACGGGGAAGCCAGATTCGCTTTACAACCGTGTTACTAACTTAACGATGGCAGCGATTCAACTGAACGAACCACTGTGGCAAGAAAGGTCATAAAATGGGCTCTAGGGTAAGACTTGGCAAGGCTAAGTCTTGCTTAGCAGTGGAAATTTGGGGCTCAATTCTGGTTGTAAGTCAAGGAATACCTGTACAGTGGATCAATGGGAATATAGGTCCCCATTAATCCAATAGCCCTCCCCATGTTTCTTCCCTGGCCTCTTTTGCATAAGGCTCGTGAGACTCCATAACACAACATGTTCCTGAGGGAACCGAGAAATTAAAGAGACTGCTCTGCAAAATCATCCACTAGTAGTCAGAGAACAGATTTAACCTTCCACACATTTATAGTTTTTTTAAAACTGTTTCTCCAGAGTTTCTACTGGGTTGACTCCAAGCCTTCCTCCTGCAACGATGCTTCTAAGCCTCTTGGTTGGCTCCCAAATACTCCATTTCAGTAGGTCCTCCGACACCTTTCTTGCTTCGGCGGCGGAATTCTTCTGCAATCTCTTCGAAGGACTTGCCTTTGGTTTCTGGCACTTTCAAGTAAATAAACAAGACGAAAAGGACGAGGAGGCCCGCAAAGACCAGAAAGACGTAGGCGCCCAATAGTTTCTGTGATGGGTGAGAAACAAAGAGAGAAGGCATTTATACCATCCTTGATTTCAGGAAGCAATAGCAATAGCACTTATATAGCACTTCACAGTACTTTTACAGCCCTCTCTAAGAGGTTTACAGAGTCAGCATATTTCCGCTTTAACAATCCGGGTCGTCATTTTACCGACCTTGGAAGGATGGAAGGCTGAGTCAAACTGAAGCCAGTGAGAATTGAACTGCTGGCAGTCGGCAGAATTAGCCTGCAATATTGCACGCTAACCACTGTGCCACCACGGCTTGTTTTTTTCCAGTGCTGTGGTAACTTTTAAAAAGTAAGCACAATTTACATACGGCCCAACTGTAGTAACTGAGTACGGGTAGCCCTTGGTTTACAACAGTTCATTTAGTAACTGTTCAAAGTTACAACAGCACTGAAAAAAATGACTTATGACTGACCATTGCAGCATCGCCAAGGTCGCACGATCAAAATTCAGATGCTTGGCAACTGATTCATGGTTATGACTGTTGCCATGTCCCATGGTGCCTGCCTTCTAAGGCTGGCAATTTCAGAACGTATCCATCCTTCAAGAGTACAGATAGTCCTCGACTTACAATCTTCCACAGTTATTTATACAGTGCAGAATTTGCTATTAAGCAGAGGTGGTATTCAGCAGGTTAAGACCAGTTCCAGAAATTTTGAGTAGTTCGGAGAACCGGCAAATACCACCTCTTTCTGGCCCTGCCCCCATCTATTCTCTGCCTCCCGAGTCCCAGCTAATCGGCTGGGTCTTCTTTGGTTCCCTGCACAGGAGAACAGAGCTGGAAAACAGGTTAGTGGGGTAGGGAGGGGATGGGGATTTTGCAGTAACCTTCTCCCAGGAGTGGGGAGGGAATGGAGATTTTACAGTATCCTTCCCCTGAAGTGGAGTGCGAATAGAGATTTCATTTATTTATTTATTGTATTTATTTATTTTGTCAAGTGATTATAAGATAACATGTATAAGTATAAACATAGTTATGAATACATGAAATGGATACATATAAGAAAAATAAAAAGAAACAATAGGACAGGGACGGTAGGCACGTTGGTGCACTTATGCATGCCCCCTACAGACCTCTTAGGAAAGGGGTAAGGTCAATAGTAGACAGTCTAAGGTTAAAGTTTTTGGGGTTTGGGGAAGAAACCACAGAATCAGGTAAAGTATTCCAGACATTGACCACTCTGATGCTGAAGTTGTATTTCCTGCAATCAAGTTTGGTGCGGTTTACCTTGAGTTTGTATCTATTGTGTGTTCTTGTATTGTTATGGTTGAAACTGAAGTATTCATTGACAGGTAGGACATTGCAATATATAATTTTATATACTATAGTATATACTAAAATACTATATTTTGCAGTATCCTTCCCGTGGAGTGGGGTGGGAATGGAGATTTTACAGTATTCTTCCTCTGCCACGCCCACAAAGCCACTCCCACAAAGCCTGACCCACAAAACCGGGAATAAATTTTTTTGAATCCCATCACTGCTATTAAATAATTAAATATTAAATAACACAAAACAATTCACTATGGCAAAGTTTCCTTACAGCCAGGTATGGGAAGAACATTCCAATGCAGAAATTGGTGACCCAGTTGGAAAATCCAGCGATTGCAACAGCTGCTGGGCGAGGACCTTGGCTGAATAACTCTGCAACAATGAACCAGGGAATCGGTCCTGGTCCAATTTCAAAAAAAGACACAAAGAGGAAGACGGAAACCAGGCTGACGTAGCTCATCCATGCAATATTGGGCTGAAAACAAAAGCAGATGGAACCATGTTAACAACAACTTACAGGCACAGTTAGTGGAAAAATTTGGATGCCCCTCATGTTTCTGTGGTGGCTATGTGCAAACCTTATTTACAGGGTCAGATGTCATGGTTTCATTAATTAATTGTTATTTTGGCTGATGTTTATTGGGTTTTATGTTCTGCATATTAGATTTATATTCCCTGTAGATAATCCAAGAATGGAAGAAGTTGGACTAGGACCATGATTCCATGCCAAAGGCTAGATGGAATGACATAACAGTCACTTTTTATTTTATTCAATGAAAGATAGCAGGTATCTTGCAAGGTTACTTGAAAGAGTGAAGACTCTCAAGCCTTCCAGATGTTGCTAAAAGCTCCAGCCATCTCAGGTGCATTGGACAAGGATGAAAGATGCTAGGTCTATGGTTCAACCACTTTTGTAGAAGATCTGAAAGGACAGTAGCATTTAGCTGACCTTATCTGGACTCAGAAGATGCTAAATGTCAGCTTGGTTGGTGTTTGGATTGGCAGCCACCTGGGAATCCCATGGTTACAGGTTATATTTAGAGAGCAAATTATGATCTGGAATAAGGCAGTTGCAAACAGTTCCATTTACTTTCCAAAAAAGCTTCATGTTTGCATTCAAGTTGTGTCACAATGGTATATACCAGAGTTTCTCAACCTCAGCAAGTTTAGGGTGTGTGGACTTCAACTCCCAGCCTACTGGGAATGCTGGGAGTTGAAGTCCACCCTTCTTAAAGTTGTAAGATTGAGAAACACTGCTATACGCCATCCATCTTCTCTTAAACCAGGGGTGTCAAACTGGATTTCTTTGAGGGCCAGATCAGCATTGTAGTTCTCCCCCATGGGTCAGATGGGGGGGGGGGTGCATGGAGGGTGGAGATGGAATGAACCCTGCCGGCCAAAATGGGGCACAGGGAGGCCATGTGCCCCCCCCACTCTGTTTTGGCTGGCAGAGTGCTGCAGAAGGCTGTCCAGGCCAAAAACAGGGCATGGGCGGGGATCGTGCGTGCTCCCTTGAATCCTGTTTTGTCTGGCAGAAGCAATGTGGGCCGGTCCTTTGCTATTTCCAGGCCAGCCCACGGGCCAGCCCCATCCCGTGGGCCTTGAGTTTGACATATGACTTTCCCCCCTGTTGATGTTGAGGGTGGCACATTTGTCCAGTCCAATCTCCATTGCAATATCTTAGCTGTACGTATGGACAATACTGAACAGCAATTCTACTTCGGATGGTGTTTTTCTAGAGAGCTTTTCCATATATACATATTTCAGTTTCCAACTGAAGAAACACACTCTGATCCTCGGCTCCCTTTGCATCAACACATGCAACTAGATGCTGACAGTTGTGCTCTTCCTTCTCTACTGTCCTCTTTCTCGCTTCTTCTTTGTCTGGAGAAGGGATTCATGCCCCACTTAAATTACTCCAGTGCATCACCAGTCACAGTGGCACCTGTATCGGTGGCTGAGAAACCCTGAGACAGAAGATCGTAATGGTGCAGAACAGTTAGATACATAAAACATTTCACTGCTGGAACAACAAAACCCCTCTTTGGGTTGTCCATGCTAATAACCTGCACTAATGTTTCCAGTGGCTCTGCAAAGTTTTATCCCCTTTGACATAGATAAGGGTCACCACATTACAAAAAAGATGTTGAGACTTTGGATAAAGTCCAAAGAAGAGCAACTAAGATGATTGGAGGCTTGGAGTCAGAAACATGTAAAGAACAGTTGCCGGATTTGGCTTTGGCTAGTCTAGAAAAAAGAGGGACTAGGGGTGGCATGATGGCACTATTCCAGTATTTGGGAGGCTGCCACAGGAAGGAGGGAGTCAATTTATTTTCCGAGGCACCAGAAGGCAGGACAGGGAGCAACGGATGGAAATGGACCAAAGAGAGAAGCAACCTGGAATTAAAGCGAAATTTCCTGACAATGAGATCAATTAACCAGTAGAACAGTTTGCCTTCAGACACTGTGGGTGCTTCATCACTGGAAGTTTTTAAGAAGAGACTGTCTGAAATGGTATAGGGTCTCCTGCTTGAGCAGAGGGGCTGGACTAGAAGACCTCCAAGGTCCCTTCCAGCTCTATTATGATTTTTTTTTAAAGATACTGTGAACTCTTTTTCTATCATTCCCTGCTTTTGTCTATCTGTTATTTTACTAGTTAATTGTTTTCTTGTTTAAGGATGTTTAATAAATATCAAGGTTTTTGGTTGTTGTTGTTTTTGGCAATTGAACTTATTCTGATACAGATGAAGGAATTGACTGGGAGGATGCGGTTTGTAAATTAAGGTGCCAATGACCCACAACATGATTTACACTTTATGACAGAAAGCTCGCTACCAAAGTAGCAGTGACATCCTCCTAGCGAGATTAGATGTTCAAACATAGTGGATGTTGACAGAACTAATAACTGAACACTTGACACAGGTATCTTACCTGAAGTACGAGCCCAAGAGTCATTGTTATGGTACACACCATCATGCCTAACAGACCAGCCATGAAGAGAATCCGTCTCCCTGCTTTCTCCACCAGGAAAAGCTGAAAGTGAAAACACAAGGGCACATCATAGATACAAACTCAAGGTAAACCGCACTAAACTCGATTGCAGGAAATATGATTTCAGCAACAGAGTGTTCAATGCCTAGAATACTCTACTTGACTCTGTGGTTTCTTCCCCAAACCCCCAAAACTTTAAACTTACACTGTCTACTGTTGACCTCACCCCATTCCTAAGAGGTCTTTAAGGGGCGTGCATAAGCGTACCAACGTGCCTACTGTCCCTGTCCTAATGCTCCCTTTTATTCTTATCCATTTCATGTATTAATAATCATGTTTATACTTATATCTGTTATCGAATACATGCTTGACAAATAAATAAATAAATGTTTTTGGGGTGAGGGGGTTAGGTGGGAAGGAAGAAGAGATAAGTTTTGTTGATTGAACAGTCAGCTTCAGCTCAGCAATGCAACTAAGCTACATTGTGAGCATCAAAGCTTTTTGCATATGGAATCCACTGGGTCCATCACAAAAACTGGCTTTCCACACAGATCAACAGAGTTGAAAATCCTCTCCCTTATCAAATCGTAGAGCTTTGAGGTAGCATTTTTAGAAGCTGTGTAAACAGACTGCAGTCTAGATTGTGGGCCAAGAGTCACTTTCGACATGAGTCAAGATAGTTGTTTTCTGTTTTGTCACATACATAGAGGTAGAGGATGGAAACAGACTTTGGAAAACAAGGCAATCCTAAAACAAAAAGGGGAGGGGGGAACTCACTTAAGTTTTCCTCCTTTCATCCATTTTCTATGGGGAGGACCTTTTCTGTTATAGTATAGATCCTATCTCTGGAATTCTCTAGCTCAGGAATACCGTATTCTATTCCTTTAAGCCATTAAACATTAATGAGGGACTAACGTTGGCATTTTATTTTATTTATTGTTACTGCTCTGACAAACCTGTTCTTGCTTTGAAGTTGGTTTGCATCTCTGATGAAGCAGTGCTTATGACTGCTTAAAAATTAAGCAAAATCACTTTTAGCAATCCAGGGAATTTTCTTTCCTATCTGAATGATAACAAATGGTCTTTGAATGGGTCCTCGTGTTTTAAGATCACAGTACAGGCTCAGCATGTCCAAGATAGCAACCAGTCATTGAGTTTTATAATAATTGAAAGCCCTCTCCTTCGTGAAGATGTCCAGTTCCCTTTAAAAACCATCTGGTGGTTATAAATTCCATATTTTAATCCTAATCTCTGGTAGGTTTTCTCTTGCAGAGAGATAAAAAAACAAAAATTTGCTGATGTAAATCAAGGATTACAACAATATGTATGTATGTATGTATGTATGTATGTATGTATGTATGTATGTATGTATGTATGTATGACTCTGTGGTTTCTTCCCCAAACCCCAAAAACTTTAACCTTAGACTGTCTACTATTGACCTTACCCCTGTCCTAAGAGGTCTGTAGGGGGCGTGCATAAGCGCACCAACGTGCCTACCGTCCCTGTTTCTTTTTTTTTATTTTTCTTATATGTATCCATTTCATGTATCCATAACTATGTTTATCCTTATACCTGTTATCTTATAATTGCTTGACAAAATAAATAAATAAACAATATCTTTCATCCATTTGAGGTTTATATTCTAAGGAAATAAAACACAAAAGTCTTGTCCTTAAAATGTCTCACCCCTTGGAGACTTCGTAATCCTATATCATCATCTCTTGGCTGATATCCTGCCTACCAAATTGCTGACCTAAGCACATTTTTTTCTGAGTAGCAGCTCTTTTCTGCTACTTCAGCACTCACAGTTCAAATAAATGGTTATGTCTACCTATTGGTCTGGACTACCAGTCATCGATTTTCTGATAAAGCTCAGATAATATTTAAAAGCTTGTAGAGAAAAATAAACAGCAGTTGGAACCAGCATGGCATATTTACTATGGTTGTCAAAAGACAAAATTTTAAAACTGCTATTTAAAACCAAGATTAATAGAACACTAGGACTCTAACCAAACAGAAGGGGGAAAAGTGCAGTTTCTTATTCAAACTTTGCAACAATGATCAAAGCCGTCCTGATGAATTCTTTTTCTTAAAAAAACCCCCTCATATTTCCTTTTTGTTTCCATGGAATCCGAAATAGATTTCTTCAGATCCAAGTCTCATTCCTTTCTGTAATACTAAATTCCTTAAGAAGACGTCTTCTATGCTTGGTAGTCTCACATTGTAGCATTTCCAAGAAAGGTTGTTAAACCACAATCAAAAAACCCCAAGAGCAATTGCAGAATTGTAGTCAAGATAAGACACATTATGTATTCTCCAGAGGATTTTGACTAAAATTTCTCACGTTCCTGTTTATGCAGTCTGGGTTTTATAAGAACCGAACCTCAAAGCATCTGCAAAGCACAAGCTAAGCTACAAGGCTCCATGTCCGAATCTGTTATCTGCCTGCCTATTATGCTTCTAACTTGAATTGCACCATAAATAGCATCTCTGAATAATAAACAAGTACTTCCCTGCTCAACATTATTCCCATGGATGAATATGTCATCAGCCTAGTTGACAATTTCCTCTAACAGTCTGGACTTTTAAAAGGAGAAGAAGAAAAAAAAGTGGAAAAGTGACAGCTTTTTTCCCTTATGTAAAATCAATTCACAGATTGTTAGCCACTCTGAAGAAGCTTCTTGGATGAGAAGTGAAAGGTCTTCAAAGAAAAAACAGGAAGTCCAGTTGCCTCTTGAAAAAGCACCTTTGGGACATCCAGATTTGTGAGCTTTCCACACGTACCCAGATAGCCACTGCATGATGCAGAATGCTGGACTGAAAGGCTTTAGGGCAGTGTTTCTCAACCTTGACAACTTGGAAGAGGTGTGGACCTCAAACTCCCAGAATTCCCCAACCAGCAGGATCTTCAAGTTGCCAAAGTTGAGAAACACATCATGATGCAGGACCTTATCGGATGGGACTCATCCTGGGACAAAAGGCTTCGTTGAGCTTTATAGCTCCACCCAGTGGCAGAACATGGCATTATCCATTCTATAACAATAAGACAAAAAATACAGGTAGTTCTCCACTTATGGCCACAATTGAGGCCAACATTTCTGTTGCTAAGTGAGTTTCACAAGCTTTCTTGCTACAGTGGCTCAGTTCTGTTAGGGATAACATTGTTTACCCTAACTGGTTTGGGTAAAAATAATAAATATGGTATCATGGTTTGTTAGTTAAAGTGTGTGTAACTTTAACTGCAAGAATGTAATTGAGGGTGTGGTTGTAAAAGCACTATATAAGAAGCAAGGCAATTGCAGCTCGCTCTCTCTGGCTTGAAGATCCCTAATTACTGGAAGGATTGATGACTGCGTTCTTGCTGGAACGGGGAGAGAAAAAGGGAGTGTTGATTTTCTCAACGGAGAGAAGATAAAGATTGGACCGATTTATTGTAAGTGTACTGACATTGGCTATTCAACACGGACTTTGCAAATAGAGTATCCCCGACAAGACTTGACTGAAATTGATATATGACTTATGGACCATTTATTATGACTATGCTATAATTCTTAAATGGAATAAACAATATTTTTGATAGCACAAGCGTATCTGTATTTTTACTGCGTGTTAACTAGAAAACTTATCTCACACATTTACCTGTCTTCCTATCTGACTTCGCTGCACGTTCTGTTTAGTTTGTTTTCCTTAACACCCATTGGGGAATCCAGGCTTAACAAGTTCAATCACTGCCATTGTTAAGTTAGTAACATGGTTGTTAAAGTGAATCTGGCTTCCCCATTGACTGCTCAATGGAAGGTCACAAAAGCTGATCACGTGATCCCGGGACACGCAACTGTCATAAATATGAGTCACTTGCCAAGCACCTGCATTTTGAACATTTGACCTTGGGGATGCTGCAATGGTCATAAGTGTGAAAAAGAGCTATAAGTTACTTTTCTCAGTACTGTATTCAGTTACTATGGTTGGACAAAACAACATCTCAGCCACCAGTTTGGACCCACATCAAGTCTGTTACACATAAATTGTGCTTACTTTTTAAAGTTACTGAAGGCACTGAAAAAAGTGTCGTGGTGGTGCAGTGGTTAGAATGCAGTATTGCAGGCTAATCCTGCCGACTGTCGGTTCAATCCTGACTGGCTTAAGGTTGATTCAGCCTTCCATCTTTCTGAGGTCAGTAAAATGAGGATCTAGATTATTGGAGACAGTATGCTGACTCTGTAAACCATTTTGGGCTGTAAAGCACTATGGTGCAGTCTATAAGCCTAAGTGCTATTGCTATTGTTACTTACAGCAACAACGGTGAACACCATATTCACAAAGCCGACTCCTATGGTTGCATAAATAGGCTTCTTGACATGAGCTTTTTTAAAAATATCAGTAGAGTAGTAGAAAATCTAACAAGGGAGACAAAAGTAACCTGTTAGAAGCAGCAAGAAATTATTTCACCGGATTATGTATGAAAGTTTTGTCCCTGACTTAAATGAAATTTCAGGATGCTGATAGCACATATTAATCAGCAGCTGTATTTATAAAAATGGAAATGTTTCCCAGAATATATTAACAATCCTACTGATATGTTGGAGCTGACTTCAACCAATTTCCCCAGTGCTTATGGTTTAATTATCACTTGTGACATCTATTATTGGATTGAGCACTGATGACGTTATGGAGTCAGGTAATGAAATGTCTGCAAGCAAACAGCTAAGCTCAGAGAGCATTAAGTGTTTCACAGTTTAACCCTGAGCTACAGATATTCATTTCTATTATTGCATTGCATAGAACTTCCACCCAGCTGAATAACACTGCTAGATCGGTGGGTATAAATGATACAGATACAGATAATCAGAGTTGGAAGGGACCTTATAGGTCATCTAGTCCAACCCCCTGCCCAAGCAGGAGACCTTACACCATTTCTGGCAAATGGGAGTCCAATCTCTTCCTGAAAGTCTCAAGTGATGGTGCTCCCGCAACTTTTGAGGGCAAGCTGTTCCATTGGTTGATTGTTTTCACTGTCAGAAAATTTCTCCTTATTTCCAGGTTAAATTTCTCCTTGTTCAGTTTCCATCCATTATTCCTTGTCTGACCTACAGGCACTTTAGAAAATAGCTTGACCCCCCTCCTCTCTGTGGCAGCCCCTCAAAAATTGGAAGACTGCTATCATGTCTCCCCTGGTCCTTCTCTTCACTAGACTAGCCATGCCCAGTTCCTGTAACCGTTCTTCATATGTTTTAGCCTCCAATCCCCTAATCATCTTTGTTGCTCTTCTCTGCACTCTTTCTACAGTCTCAACATCTTTTTTATAGTGTGGTGACCAAAATTGGATGCAGTACTCTAGGTGTGGTCTTACTAAGGCTTTATAGAGTGGTATTAGTACCTCACTTGATCTCAATTGTATCTCTCTGTTAATGCAACTTAGGGTTGCATTAGCTTTTTTGGCTGCTGCTGCACACTGCTGGCTCATATTTAGCTGGTTGTCCACTAAGACTCCAAGATCCCTCTCACAGTTACTGCTCTTGAGCCTGGTTTCACCCAGTCCATATGTGTAGATAATGACATAATGACATAAGTAAACATATTTAGTCTTAATATCCATCAGCAAAAAAAGAAAATGCAAAAAACTCACAGCATTAATTCCAGAAAACTGTTGAGCAATATGAACTCCTACGGCCACTATGAATGGCTGGCGGTAGGTTTCAGTTGTAGCCAGCTGCCAAATGGAGACAGGTTTTTCTTTTGACAATTCTTCTTTCTCTTTCTCCATTTCCTCAAGTTCTTTGGTGGGATCATAGTTTTGTCCTCTCAGTTTTAGTAAATCTAGGAAGAAAACGTTAAAAGTCTTTCTTTATGGAAAAGAGCTCCAGATATCCCTCATTTAATGACATTGGATGATTAGCAACTTGATCTTGAAGCAAAGATGAAAAATTGCCAGGTGAGCCCAAACTCTGGGGAAACCACTCACAAGGAAGCCAGGTAAAAGGGTAAACCTTATAGCCTCTCATCCTGCAGCTGTGAAGTTTCTGTTTACATTTATAGAAGGGATTATAAGAGAGCAGTGATCTTAGGAGCTAAACAAAAGCCTTTAGAGCGGGAGTGTCCCCCGTGGGCTGGATCCAGTCCACAGGGTGCTTAAATCTGGCCTGTGGGGTCACCATGGAAACAGTGAAGATCCGGCCCGCGGTACCTCTGGCAGCAAAAACAGAGCTCAGGAGGGCCGCTGCGGCTCCCTCAAAATCCATTTTTGCAAGCAGAGGGTTGCAGGAGGCTGTAACAGCCAAAAACAGAGCTTGGGAGCCCTTTTTCGCTAGCAGAGTGCTCTAGCTATAAGTGCCCCCTCCGACACAAGTGACATCAAGCTGGCCACACCGACCCTGGCCACACCTACCCCAGGCCCCCCAAGGTCAAACACAACGCGGCCCTCAATGAAATTGAGTTTGACAACCCTGCTTTAGAGTGAAACTAATTAGAGTCAAAGATATTACTATCCTCATCCAAAGTAAGTTCCTCTTTTTGTAGGAGGCTAGCATTTTTCAACATGATTTTCAAGCAATTGGAAGAAGTCTTCTTACTTTTTTGGGCTCCTTCAACATTGCCACATTTTATGTACATGTATCTAGGACTTTCTGGACAAATTAGGAGCAGAAAAATCTGTAAGACAGCAGCACCACCTGACAGGGACAGAAGTAATGGCCACGTTTTTGACGTGCCGAAAAAGATATCCAGTCCAAGAACCTGGAGAAAATATAGAACGATATAAATCAATTTAAATAAAAACCTTGCTGAGTATGTGAAGTGGTGACATCAATAACATTCTTTCCTAAGGGCACTTCTTACGGTTCATTTTAGTATGAATGGAATCCAGATGCAATTGTTTTCTTCTGATGATGACGCCAGCAATACAAGAGCTAGTGTGGTACAGTAGTTGAGGTATTTGACTGGGGTTGGGGTTCAAATCCGCAATAGTCATGGAAACTGAATGATTTTGTGTTGGATACTATCTCTCAGTCTCACATACCTCACATTGTTGTTATGGAGAAAACTGAACAAAAGATTATGTCTTCTCGAGCTTCAGGAATCTGGATCAGGGATCTTCAAATTTGACAGCTTTAAGACTTGTGGACTTCAACTGCCAGAATTCCTCCTCCAGTCATGTTAGCTCAGGAATTCTGGGAGTTGAAGTCCACAAGTCTTAAACTTGCCAAGTTTGAAGACCCTTGATGTAGATGATGGTCTCAATTATTAAACATGTATTTATGATGCCCTTTTTGTTTTAAAGGCAAATGCATATGCTGCCCAGAGTTACTGGAATTTGGGCAGCATACAAGTTTATTTAAAACAAAAACAAAAACAAATGAATACATTCTTCACCCCAGGATATGCTATAACTATCTTTTCATGTGCTTGTTTGTTGTTTGTTTATAAATTGCCTCAATCCCACTGGACTCCAGGTAGCTTACAACATATATTTGAGCTTTGTTGCTTCAATGTCTAGAGAAGCATTTTTCAACCTTGGCCATTTTAACATGGGTGGACTTTAACTCACATGCTGGCTGGGGAATTGTAGGAGTTGACATCCACCCATCTTAAAATGACCAAGATTGAGAAACACTGCTGTACAGCAAGAGTAGACAACCTTCTTCTTATGCAGGAAAGAACTATCTCATATGTATGTTTCAGGCACTGCATTCAGGAGTCTAAAGCAGAGGCCTTCAAACTTGGCAACTTTAAGACTTGTGGACTTCAAGTTCCAGAATTCTCCAGCTAGCTGGTCTAAAGCATGTGAGGGATGGGATCACCACAAACCAAAGTAATTGATGGGATCTTTTTGACACAGTTTTGGTTCCTCTCCAACACCCACTTTTCTGTTTGTTGTGCTGTTTCATTTTGAGATGTTTTGCTGTTCTTTGTCTGCACCAAGAAGCAAAGGAACAGTGTTTTGTAATGAGGCCAAAGGTTGCAAGTTGTCCATGTTCATAGTAGTTGTCCTCATGGGCTAGCTTATACCAATCCTAATGAACTTAATATGCTCTGCTAGTTTATCTTTAGGGAATTGAACTAGAGGCTGACTCCCTTGAGTTGAATGCAAGTCCTCGTAACTTCATGGTCATGGCACGTTTTTGGACTATTCTATTTTCTATTCTACCCTTTTATCCTGGGTTTTCTGATGAGCTCCTATTTAAATACTAATAAGACCTGAGTCTTTTAAGTCTAGCCATATTCACTTAATCATCTCCTGCTTCAGACAGCATAGATACATATGTACACATAGATAAGGTACATATTGGATATCCCAAAGCTGCTTTTTCAGGAGGCATCTGAACTTTCTCATTTTTTCCTTTGAAGATGTTTTGCTTGTTACTTGCAGACAACTGGTCAAGCAATATAAATCCTTCCATTCCCTACTATCCTGCCAGAGCTGAAGAAGCTTCTTGGATGATAAGCGAAATGTCTTCAAAGAAAAAAAACCAAGAAAGTCCAGTTGCCTCCTGCCTTTGGGACAACCATGACCAGGATGACTGAGAATCTCAATAAACATATTGGGTATATACAGGTAGACAGGCACACAGATAGGGTGACACAGACACTTTCAATCATTGTGCAATTGCACTGACATATTTGATTCACACAGACCAGCTTTGGGCCATACTGCTCCAAACTGAAGGACAGTTTAAAAATTCAGAGAGCACCAAGGACCCTACAATGTTCAGGAAGTCCCTATATTTTCCTAGGATTAATATAGACTGAGAAATATTATCTATTGTTCATCACGTGCAACTGGTACCTGATGACTTGCTGGTTGCTAGGAGTATTTAAATAGTTATGATAATTAAAACAATAGAAACTGTTTGCTTTCAGATATTTTAAAAATGTATTTTCCCCCGGAATCTTGATGTATAAATATGCTTCATAAATAAATGAAAGCAATGATCAGATCAAGAAACTAGCAATTCATTTTTAACTAAAGTACAGATGAAGATTCATGACAGCACAACTTAGTTACATGGCCACCAGTAGTCCCTGCAGTCTTACTTACCTGGCTGATGAGAATACCTATAACAACAGCCAGCTGATTCAGGGTGCCCAGAGCTCCACGGAGAGCGGTTGGAGCTATTTCTCCAACATACAATGGAGCAAGTCCAGATGAGAGACCTGGGCAAATACAAACAAACAAGGGCACTGACTATAGCATCTTAACTCATCAAAACAATCTTTTTCCTAGCTATCTTAAGAACTCCTTTAAAACGTGGTAGAAAATCATATTTCAAAAAATATAAATCATATAAACATAAAAAAACCTGAGGACTTCCATCTGTTTCAAGAATGTGAATGTTTCAGTAAAGAAAACCAAATACTCTTAAAAGAGTACATGTGGTCAACTGCATGTGTTTTCTTGATAGCAGCGTATTGGTTCTCACAACATGGCACTGATATAGGAAAGAAAGTGTTTTCAGATACTGGCCAAATCTGGAACACTTTCAATTTTTTAATTATTTATTTACTATTTCTTGATTGCATATGCCTAAATTGCTCCTAACTATTGTCACCTTGGTTCTAGCTTTCCTGAAGTCCTTGTCTCTTTCAACACAATCTCTAGATGCATTTGAGCTGCTCTACTCATGTAAACCATGCTAGAAGGCAATACATTACCTATCCCTCTTCTAGTTCTTTCGTAGAATTGTCTGGTTTTTATCTGCCCAGATAAGCAAATTGCAGTGGTTCTCAACCTTTTCTTCACCACAGACACCCTTTAAATATATTTTGTGGCCACAGACCATGGCCACAGATCACCAAGACTTAACTCAAGATTTAAGTCATAACATTTCTTCAAGCCATCATGGACCATCTGTAATGACATTGTGACTATCTAGGGGTCCACAGACCACAGGTTGAGAACCATTGCTATTATTGAATGCAGGCATTAGTTGTAAGGTCCCCTCAGCAGATGGTTATTGGATTTCCACCAGATGCTGCTATCAGTTTCTGTTGTGATCCTCTCAACCACTGACTGTTCTGGCAATTGTTTGAGATTGCCAGATCTGGACCCTGCTTCCCTGTCATCTCCTTACACTCAGATTTTTCTTTCTCGTTAGGTTCAGGCATGCTACATGCTAATTTCAAAAGCCGAATGGTGGAATGCCTGTTCCCTCAAGAGAAGATCCCTGATTCGACCCCCAGAATAAACAGAGAAAGCCTCAACCCTAGAGAATCACTGCTCCCAATCAGTGTTGATAATGCAGCCTGTTCTTTTTTCACTTGCAAACAACTACGGAAGTGTCAGGAAAAATCTGAGGAGAAAAGCTCTATTTCAACTTACCACCATGCAAACCTGTTAAGACTCTTCCAATAATTACCAGGATGTGAGAAGGGCCACTTTTTGCCACTACAAAAAATATATTCCCAGAGATTGCAAAAACATTCACCAGTAGCATGGCTCTTACCCTAGAGTAGCAGGAAAAGGTATATCAAACAATTAATATAATAAAGGCATATTAAAAACATTAATAAAGGTATATTAAAACATTAATATCCTAAATTACTTGATCTTTAGTTTAGTATTCAAGATGACTTGATCTACTGGTATCTAAATAGTGAAACCTCCTCCATAGTAGATAAAAAGCTGAACATTGGTGGGTAGGCAGCCTATTTTTGTCAGACCTTCTCAAAATTCAGGGCTTTTTTCCCATAATCACAGCTATCGCTAACCTGAGTCTCCATTGAAGAGATTAACTAACCTTGGTTAAAACTGTACTACTTCTGTGTTAACTAAATCTAAAGATTCTGCTCCTGTAATTTACAGGCAGGATTTACTCCTTGCCTTCCATAAGGGGTTGTTAATGGAATTGGTTAGGCTCATATGTTGCACAACACCAAAATTTATACAGAATAGTCCCTGACCTACAACCATACTGGAGCCTGCCCATCCCCGCTGTAAGTTGTGACCATCATAAAATGACTTGGTTAGTATATATTTTGGATTTTATAATATATTTTGTGTCAGAGTATATTCATTAACTGGCAGAGACATGGTTAACAAAGTCGGCAAGTGAGTAAACATTGCAACAGACCACCTAATGGGAGCTGACAGCCTGGGTGTGGTTTGGCTCTGCAAGCTTTGTTGAGAATTGAAACTGAAACTAACTAACTTGCTTGCTTGCTGAAACTGATATCTGCTCTGAGCTGCTGCTGCTTTTGTTTTTGTTTATCTTACGTTGAAAAAAAATCTACAAATGGTATTGTAAACTTTACTCATATTAATATGTTTATAAGGAAATTAATGATCCTGCTGAATCAGTCTGTGTGTTTTCTGGATGTGAATTTATGCTGCAAACTCTAACATTTTGTAGTGGCCATTAAGTGAATGGCATGGTCTTTAAATGAGCCATTTGACGTTTTGCCAAAACTCAGAAGTGAATGCTGGGTTTTGGCAAAACTGTTGTAAAACATAGTCATGTGACCACATGATCCTGCAAATGATTATTAGTGGTTGTGTGTTGCCAAACACCTAAAGTTTGGTCATGTGACCATGGCAGTGCTGGGGTGACCATCACAACTTTTTAAAATGTTTGTTATTTTTGTTAGTTTATAGTATAAAATACAAAAATACAAAAGCAAGTAGTAGGAAACAAAGGGAAGGGGAAGAGAGAAGTGTGGAAGAGAAGGGGGAAAGGTATTGACTTCTGACTCCCTTTGATAGAGTAGAATAAGGCATTAATATTGAACCTCAACTTTGTACTTTTCTGTAATAGTAGAAACTAGCCATTTCTATAACAACAAATCAATCTAATCAGTAAAATCCAAAATCAAAATTTCATTTTTTTCCACCTCAGGCACAAAGTCCAGAAGCGGTTTCTGAGTAAAAACAAAAGGACTTATATTCTTTTTCTTTGATCAAAACAGTCAATTTAGCCATCCTGGCAATTCCATCAACTTTTGTAGCTATCCATCCATAGTAGAAATCAAAATATCCTTCCATTTTTCTGCGTAACGTAATCTTGCTGCCCTCAACATATCAGAGTTCTGATTTTTGTTTTAACCCTCAGAACTATGAATTTGAGTCATTAATAGTCCCAGAATTCACTGTAACTTTGAACAGTCATGAAGCTACTAGTCATAAGTTGAGGACTAGCTCACTAGGCTTACAAAACACAGAAGGGTTCCCCTCTCCCCCCACTCTGTTAGTTATCAGTGGTGAATTCACATCACACAGCTGCCAGAAAATAAAACATGGATGGATAATGTGCTATTATGCCTCTCAAAAGAAGTGTCATCAGGTGTCTTTGTAGCTCAGCTGTGCTGTACTTAATAGCAGTCATCCTGTGTAAATATATCCCTATCCCCATGATGGCGAACCTATGGCACGCGTGCCACAGGTGGCATGCAGAGCCATTTGTGCGGGCACACAAGCCCCAGCCAAACTTACCTGCACTGTGCATGTGCGTGCCTCCCAGCTGATTTTCGGCTCGTTTGAGGCCTTTTTCAGCCTCCCAGAGGCTTGAGGGAAGCCTCTGCAGCCTTTGGAGGCTGAAAAACAGGCCCATTTCATCACTTCCTGTATTTCCAGAAATACCGGAAGTGACAAAACACGCCCATTTTTTGGCCTCCAAAGGGTGCAGAGGCTTCCTTTAAACCTCTGGGAGGCTGAAAAAGGCCTCAAATGGGCCAAAAATCAGCTGGGAGGCACGCAGTGCAGATAAGGGGGTGACGGGGGGGATCGCGCAGGGGCCATGGGTTGTGAGTGCGCATTGCAGTTTTCAGCACAGAAGCCCAAAAAGGTTAGCCACCACTGCCCTATCCTCTTCAGTCCCTTAATCACAATCCAGTCCTATTACATTTGCACAGCCCAGATAAAGGGTAGCCTGTATCAGTGCTCTGATTATTCTAATAAAGGTGAAGTACAGACACCCTTCAGCTTCCCCATCCTTCAAACTTCACTCCTCAGCCTAATAAATTCCCAGAGGTAGCAGTGTAGGCTTTTTGCTCTGTCCTTCTCTTTTCTCATTATAGCTGCTGTTTTTATTCATTTTATCCAGTGTGGCACTTATATTGTTTTATTTCTAATCTCTGTGTGCTATCTGCATCTGCAATTCTGGGAGGCTTACAATACACAAGACTTTAAAAAAATCTCTTCGAAAAATCAGACGTGGAAACCTGTTCCTGTCCTAGTTGAAACTCTTCCTACCCTGAGGTCCCACAGAAAGTCTTTTATCACTTTCCTGAAAAATGTTAGGGTGACTGCAGGAGATAATGCTGTTGTGAAAAGAGGGGGCTACTGCCGAGAAAACATATTCTTGGGGTCCCTGTGCACATGTCTTGCAGTATGGGCAGGGCCGCAGTGGAGCATCCTCTCCAGAGTAATCCTTTAAGCAATGTTTCTCAACCTTGACTACTGGAAGCTATGTGGACTTCAACTCCCAGAATTCCCCAGTTGTCTATGCTATGTGGTCAAGCAGACATTTTGAGAAACTGACAGAACATGAAGACAACTGACTTCTCTTTTCTTTGTTCTCAGGATAATTATTGAGATATAATATATCATTAAGCTGCTTCATCATTATCATCAACCAAACTAGTAGCCGTTAACCTATTTTGTGGAAATGTTATATGGATGGAAATATTCTTTGAATCTAAACACTACATGTCCATCCTTTGCATCTCCAGGATGTCTGAAGAAGATTCTCAGCCTGAAATCTTGGAACAAGTCTATCCTGCTTGATCTTATTGGACCAAAGTCACTGGGAATAGATAAAGAAATATCTATTCCATAAATATCCACACTCTGAACAATATAGTGTTTTAAAGATGACCACCTGAATTGCACCCAGAAGCTGACTAGTAACCAGTGTAGCCCTGAGATATTACATTATATTGCAGTGCCTGTCTTATGAAACTGAAGTCTGGATGTTCTTGACCCTGCAAAGCCTGGAAGAATTAGTTTGTCTTTCCAATCTGTGGGCCAGGATGCTGGATGACCCCATTTTTGGAGATGTGATTGTGTCACCCAAAATAGGATGTGTTGTGTTTGATTGCTTATTATTTTTAAAGGATTGTTCAATACCCAGAATCACATGGCCAGTGGCGGGTCATATAAATGGTTGGTTGGTTGGTTGGTTGGTTGGTTGGTTGGTTGGTTGGTTGGTTGGATGGTTGGATGGATGGAAGGATGGATGGATAAGTGGATAGATGTATAGATTGATGGATGGGTGGACAGACAGACAGACAAGAGGTTTCAAAGTATTTCTAGAATGACTACCAGATTCTGTAACAACTTTGTTCCCTGTGCTGGTAAACTTGCACAATTCGTTTTTCTCGTCATGTATATGTATACATCTGAACTAACACATCCGAACCAGACTGTTTTTTCTGTATGTCATATAATATATGTGGTTATATGCATAATTTTACGTTTATTTGTTTTGTCATGTTTATGTAGTGTATATTGGAGGTGGTGATTTTTTGAGAGCTTTTTGCAATGAAACTTTTTGCAATGAAATTTCATTTTAATGTATGCCGATTAGTGAACATTCAAAGTGACAATAAAGTTTCTATCCTATCCTATCCTATCCTATCCTATCCTATCCTATCCTATCCTATCCTATCCTATCCTATCCTAGATGGATAGACCAACAGCCCAACAGATAGACAGGCAGGCAGACATTCATGTGCCTTACTTCCTTAAATTTCCTCAGGCTATTGTCTCATTATAATTTCTGCAATGTGTCAATGGGGGCCAGAAGCCAATAAGAATGATTTTTGTCATCTCCTTATTCACACAGAATGCCCATTTTATTTTTCTAGCAAGACATGAAATTCAACAAGGAAAAATGTTTCTCACCGGGGCATCTTTTCCCCAATCCAGCCAACGGTGAAGGAGGAAATCATCCCGCCAACAGCAAACATAGAGACAGACAAGGACCAAAGCATCATGATCGTTGGATCTTTCAATACTTCTTCAATTAAAAAACTGCCAGTGGTATTTTTTGCAGTTTCAATGTTCAGGACATTTGCATAGTGCATCATTATGATCTGTGTTGACAAAAGGGCATTAGTCATTTATCATTACTCCTATAAACTACTTTTATTCAGACCGGGTGTGTTTCACAACCTGAATTTGCCCATCGCCTTCCTCAGGATGAGAAGTGAAACAAAAGAAAAGCAAAGAAACTCCAGTTGCCTTTTGAAAAAGCACCTTTTGGTTCTGGACTTTTAACAACTAAGAAAGAATATCTGTTACAATATATGTTTCAAATCTGCACTTAGTCTCTTTCAAACATAATTGTAGGGTGAGAGTTTAAACTGTGAGTTTTTAACTGTGAATTTTAACTGTGAATGTTAAGGCATGAGGAAGGGGGGGTTAGACTAGAAGACCTCCAAGGTCCCTTCCAGCCCTACGACTCTATTCTGTACTATACTGCCCAGAGTCATCGTGTGAGAGTTGAGCAGCTGTATAAATTTGTGTAATAAATACATGAATAAATTTTAATAAGAATACGTAACTGAAAATGGTGTTTAGGAGTTGGCAATGAGGATCAAAATTAGTACAGGAAATATATCTGAGTGTTATCTATCTCAATAGCTTTCCCCCCGCCCCCAGATATCTCAACCAGAGGTGATATTCAGCAGGTTCTGACCAGTTCTGGAGAACCGGTAGCGGAAATTTTGAGTAGTTTGGAGAACCGGCAAATACCCCCTCTGACTGACTCTGCCCCCATCTATTCTCGGTCTCCCGAGTCCCAGCTGATTGGCTGGGTCTTCTTTTGTTGCCTTGCACAGGAGAACAGAGCTGGAAAGCAGGTTAGTGGGGTGGGGAGGGAATGGGGATTTTGCAGTATCCTTCCTCTGCCACTCCCACTAAGCCACGCCACAGAACCAGTAGTAAATTTTTTTGAATCCCACCACTGATCTTAACCCATGGTGGTAACCCATTCAGGAAAAGCGGCTTTGTGGTTATATGCAGAACCTTGCAAGTTTTATACTAATTGGGAGTTTTCACACCTCTTGCTGCTGAATTTGGTCCCCTAATTGTTACATTTTAGGCATGCATGAAAAATAGCTTAGAATACACCTAACATGATGAAAGAGATTGGCAGCACTTGAATGTATTTTGTCCTCTTATTTTTCTCAAGCATCAAATTGGGGTGCATGGCCCTAACTGTCGTAAATCGAGGACTACCTGTAGCAGGGCTCATACATTTTTATATTGCTTTGCCTAGTGTTGTTGTCAACTCATAAAATAGTTTTAGAATTGTCAACAGAAAGGGAGGGGCGAGCAGTGTAGCAGCTTGCAAAACCAAAATTGCATTCCATAAATGCTTTCAAAGGTGACTGAATTTTCTGCCGCGCAAAATTCTAATTGGAGAGCATGATTGATGATTCTTGGCTATGGATGTGTCCCATTGGAGAATATGAATTATGATATACCCAGGTAGTGCCAGACAATTTAACTCCCAATAAATCCTTTTTTAAGTTTTGGAAGTTTGGCTCGAGACTCATGATTTAAATGGGGGTAGCTGCCGGAATCCTGACAGTTGTAAGCAGAAGTGACACTTTCTGGTTCAATGGAACAACTTTCCTCTAGAAGTTGCAAATGCTGGAAGTTTTTAAGAAGAGATTGGATAACCATTTGTCTGAAGTTGTGTAGGGTTTCCTGTCTAAGCAGGGGTTTGGACTAGGATATCTCCAAGGTCCCTTCCAACTCTAATTCTAATTTGGGGGAGGGGGAATCCCATCGCTTTCCTGAAGATATCCAGATAGTTAAGGTGTCCCAAGTCCCAAATATGGGCTATGATCAGAGGTGGGTATTCAGCAGATTCTTACCAGTTAGGGAGAACCGGTAGTGGAAATTTTGAGTAGTTCGGAGAACTGGCAAATACCACCTCTGACTGGCCCCGCCCCCATCTATTCTCTGCCTCCCAAGTTTCAGCTGATCAGCTGGGTCTTCTTTTGTTGCCCTTCATAGGAAAACGGAGCTGGAAAGCAGGTTAGTGGGGTGGGGAGGGAATGGGGATTTTGCAGTTTCCTTCCCCTGCCACGTCCACCAAGCCACACCCACAGAACCAGTAGTAAAAATTTTTGAATCTCACCACTGGCTATGATATGAATTCACACATAAATAATCAAATTGACTTGCCTGTTGAGGAGCATTGATGACTCCAATACAGAAGCCATATTGGAAAAAACCAAGAACGGCAGTAAAGACTGAGAGAAGCAAAGTAAATGTGACATCCTAGGAGAAGAGCAAAAATGAGAGGAAAAGGTCACACGGTGTATTCCCATTATAGTAGATTGAAGACAAAATGAGATATACATTTCAACCCTTTGCTTGGAATCCTTTGAAAAGCTCCCAGAGTGGATTGGAACGATGCCTTCAAAGATTGGCAGGATTCAAAATATCTTTAACATTTCCCTTGATTTTCAAGGTCAAAAAAACCAAGAAGGTAGTTCAGGACAACCACGATCTGGATGATTGAGAATCTCCATAGATTTGAAACATCAAAAAGAAAGAAAGAGAGAGAGAGGGAGGGAGGGAGGGAGGGAGGGAGGGAGGAAGAGAGAGAGAGAGAGAGGGAGAGGAAAGAAAGAAAGAAAGAGAGAAAGAAAGAAAGAGAAAGAAAGAAAGAAAGAAAGAAAGAAAGAAAGAAAGAAAGAAAGAGAGAGAGAGAGAGAGAGGGAGGGAGGGAGGGAGGGAGGGAGGGAGGGAGGGAGGAAGAGAGAGAGAGAGGAAAGAAAGAAAGAAAGAGAAAGAAAGAAAGAGAAAGAAAGAAAGAAAGAAAGAAGAAAGAAAGAAAGAAAGAAAGAAAGAAAGAAAGAAAGAAAGAAAGAAAGAAAGAAAGAAAGAAAGAAAGAGGCAGAGCAATTATTTCAATCAGGAATCTTGCCATGATTAGAGTTAAATATGCAGAATCTATGGAGGCTATCAAATCCAAACCACCACTTGCTCCAAGTTGAGCATCACATTGGTGGTGGATTTCTTGAAGGGCATAATCCACCAGGCTCTCACAACGCAGGCTCATTTAAACCAGATTTTGCTGTTGGATGCACAGTGAAATAATTGTGTGACTGCCTATGTATCCAACCTGGCAGCCTTACGTTCTTTTACTTAGTCCCAAAGGTGCTTTTTCAAGAGGTAACTGGACTGTCTGGTTTTTCTTTGAAGAAGTTTCACTCAGAGGTGGTATTCAGCAGGTTCTGACCAGTTCTGCAGAACCATTAGTAGAAATTTTGAGTAGTTTGGAGAACCAACAAATACCACCTCTGCCTGGGGATATTACAGTATCTTTCCCCTGCCATACCCACAGAATCAGTAGTAAAAAATTTTGGAATCCCACCACTGGTTTTACTTCTCATCCAAGAAGCTTCTTTAGTTCATTTTGGGCTCCATTGTGGTTGAAAGTCATGGAACTGAAGAAGCTTCTTGGATGAGAAGTGAAACATCTTCCAAGAAAAAACCAGAAAGCCCAGTTGCCTCTTGAAAAAGCACCTTTGGGACAACCATGACCTGGATGACTGAGAATCGCCATAGACATTTCTTTTACGTACTAATGTAGCTCTTTTTGAACATTTGGTGAACATTCTGGAAAAAAAACCAGGGTAGCATTTGGCTAGCATGAGTTTCATTGTGACTTACAGATTTCAGTTGCGTATCAGTGAGGCTCTTTACAAGCAGACCGGGGGGGACGGACTGCGGGGGCTTCTGGGGGTTCGCAGGGGTTCGGAAGAGCCCCTAGCTAAGATTCTGTGCAGTTTGGAGAACCCCCAAATCCCACTCCTGGCTGGCCCCGCCCACTCCACCCCTCCCAGGAGTCCCCACGTGGCCTGTTTTGGATGCAGGTAAGTGCAGGGCGTGCGTGGAGGGCAAAAAACGGGCCTCCCAGAAGTTTGGGAAGGCTGGAAATGGGCCCATTTCTGGCTTCCAGAGAGCGTCTGGTGGATCAAGGAAAGCCTCCGGAGCCTGGGAGGGCAAAAACACCTCCCCTGCCATGGTGCAGAAGGCCGACTAGGCCACGCCCACCATGGCCACACCCACCAAGCAACCCGAGAACCCTTCTCTAAAGTGTTTGAAGCCCACCCCTGAAGCAGACTGATAATTGTGTGGAACAATGGCAACCAAGTCCATGATGTGCCTTCCAGAGCCCCCACTAATTGTAAATGTGTGCAGGGTCTGATTAATAAATACATCAGCCTGGACGCTGCAGTTGTGACTTGTGATTCCCAAAAGAGCAACGTAGTCTCTCTTTCATTGCCTAGGAGGAATGTAATAGCAAAGTTATGAAGACTTGCCAAACTACCACAAACAGTTATTGGTGAACATGTTTGGTGCAGTGAGTTAACTTTTGTTATATAGGTGGTCCTCGACTTACAACAGTTCAATTAGCGACCATTCCAAGTTACAACGGCACCGGGAAAATGTGACTTATGACCATTTTTCACAGTTATGACCATGGTCATGTGATCAAAATTCAGACGCTGGGCAACATCTTTATGACGGCTGCTCCGTCCCAAGGTCATGTGATCACTTTTTAAAAACTTCTGACCAGCAAAGTCAAAGGGGAAAGCCAGATTCACTTAACAACCGGGCTGCTAAACTGCAGCGATTCACTTAACAACGGGGACAAGAAAGGTTGTATAACAGGGCAAAACTCACTTAAGCAAATGGTTTCGCTTAACAACAGAAACGTTGGGCTCAATTGTGGTTCTAAGTCAAGGACTACCTGCACAATCATGAAATAGTCATCAATGGTAAATTTATAATCAATTATAAATATCCATGATACAAATACAGGTAGTCCTCAACTTACAGCCAATTGCTTAGCAATGATTCGAAGTTATGACAGATCCCGGCCTCCCTACAGTCATGTGACCACATTTTGGACACTCATGAACCAGCCGACCATTTGCAGCATCCTGCACTCCTGTAACTACGATTTATAACATTTGTAGCTGAAAACCCGGCATCTGCTTACAAATGTGCCATAGTGAACATTGGATTTACTTAATGACATCAGCATTCTCTTTACGACCATGGCATTCACTTAATGACCACCACAAAAAAAGGTCATAAAACTGTCAGACGATGTCCTGCTTAATGACTGTCACGTTCTAACAACTAGAATTGTACTTCTGGACTACCTGTAGCAATACCAATAGCCCTTAGATTTATATACCATTTCACAGTGCTTTACAACCCTTTCTAAGTGGTTTACAGAGTCAGCTTATGGCCCCCAACAATCTGGGTCCTCACTTTATTGACCTCAGAAGGATGGAAGGCTGAGTCAACCTTGAGCCTGGTGAAAATCGAACTGCCAAATTGCAGGCAGTTGGCAGTCAGCAGAAGTAGCCTGTATCACTGCACTCTAACCACTGTGCCACCACGGCTCTTGAAAGTTGATAATACTAATAAGTATTTACAACATTTACAACCTCTGGAGGCAAGTTGTTCCACTGATTAATTGTTCTGTCAGGAAATTTCTCCTTAGTTCTAAGTTGCTTCTCTCCTTCATTAGTTTCCATCCATTGCTTCTTGCAATGGATATCAGATGCTTTGGAGAATAGCTTGACTCCCTCTTCTTTGTGGCAGCCCCTGAGATATCGGAACACTGCTATCATGTCACCCCTAGTCCTTCTTTTCATCAAACTAGACTTACCCAGTTCCAGCAACCATTCTTTATGTTTTAGCCTCCAGTCCCCTAATTATCTCAGTTGCTCTTCTCTGCACTACAGACCATAACTACGATCATATGTTAAATTCCCCAACATATCATTGCCCACAATCGGGGGTTTGACCACCATCATTCCCAGTTGCAAGATGGTTGGAAATGATAAGATCCCACACCTCTGAGGAACACCAGGTTGGATAATATTCCGCATCATGATTTCATGCATGGTTCTTAAGAGCTCAGCGAATTTCCCCATTATTTTAGTAAATTCTGGCTTATTCTTTATTTGAAGGACCCTGTCTTTGCACTCTACAGTCAGGGCCCTGAGAAATTGTAACAGCGTGCCCCACACGTGAGATAATAACTCACGATTATTAAAAGGGACATAAGACCCTCAGGTCTTCTTGGCACTACATTTCCTGAGTTGCATCATTGGTACAAATAAGCTATTCTGCACTCATTGTGCAAAGTGGCAGCTGATCCAGACATCCTCTGATCCTCTTGCCAGCTGCCAAGATTGCCTATCCTTTAATGAAAGTAAATTAACATCTGATCGCCAGTCCACCAGTCTAATGAATTAACTGTTCGGTTAAGTTATTATAGACATTTAGCTGCTGCCTTTTCTAATGTTTTGTATTTGGAGAGCCCATAATAACCAGAAAATTAGTTTTAATTCTATAATTGCTATGACAATGGCAGACAATAGCAAATGACTTGTTTTACATTATTTCATTCAAATTCACACTAGTTACTATATTACTGCTAGACAGGGAAACCAAATTAGACCATTCTTCCTTGCCAAAGGATATGATCCATCTGCAATAGTCTCCCTTTTTCTGTATTTGTTTTATAAGGATGTTTAAATACAATAAAAGTATAAAGAATCAAAGGAAGGTAAGAAAAATAATAGAATTGTGATTTCCACCCTTCTTTCTCTTGAGTAGTTACTGTCTTACTATTTCTCATCCTTTTTTTTTAACTTTGTAATTACCTTCCTCTAAACTGATTGATGTAAACCATCAATTCTGTCTTTTCTTCTTTTAACAAAAACTCCATATAAAAGGTTCAGTCTTTCAAAAAAGGTTGCATTATTGTTCTGATAAGGAGGAAATTCTGCCATGTGCCAGATGTCAGTGCTTCTGGGCTTATGTAATCACTGTTTCCTATAGTTTTCATTTATTTATGAATCTATTATTTATGTATTCATTAACAATAGGTTGATTCCATCTCATTAAAAGCTCTAAGCACTGAACAAAATATCTGAAACAATTTCTCCAAGAAAAGTCAATATGTAACTAATAACAACATTAGTTGTAGAAAAAACAATAGCACTTAGACTTATATACCACTTTACAACGCTTCCTAAGCAGTTTACAGAGTCAGCATAGTGCCCCTAACAATCTGGGTCCTCATTTTACTGATATCGGAAGGATGGAAAGCTGAGTCAACCCTGAGCTGGTGAGAATTGAACTCCTGGAAGTGGGCAGAGTTATCCTGCAATGCTGTATTCTAACCAATGAACCACTATAGCTTTAATAAAAAAAACCAATGTAAATTCAAATGTTGTGGCCCACCAGCGACCAGCAGAGCTGGCAACAGAATCGGATAGTGAGGAGGTTGGGGAGGAACATGGGCCAGTGCTGGAGTCTCGGGAAAGCTCTGACGAGTGCTCTGTGTCGGAGGCAGAGATGGGGCCAGGGCTGTCCTACAGTTATCAGCTGCCTTCGGAGTCAGAGATCAGTGGGGCAGAAGAACAGCTGGAGCCTGTTCCCAATGTGTGACGTGTGCAGAACTGCCAGGAGAAGGGAACAGTTAAGGAACAAGGGTCAACTTGGGAGTAAAGGCACAGGTGGATGGTGAATGGCCTTTCTGATAGGGAATAAAGAGGATTGAAAAGGGAGTGATATTTGCAGTAGACAATTAGTTTATTTGATTAAGGTGAAGATTTGTTCCTGACTCCTTGCCAAGTATTTTCTACTTACAATGTTGCACTTGGAAGCTATTGGCCTGGCAACTCTCCAAGCCTGATAAGGTCTGTGACCATAAATCACTCTTTTTGCCGGGACTTTGCTGGGTGTGAATTCACATTAGTCTAAATAAAAGCGGTTTTGGCGGGATGAGGAGTCTGCTTCGTGATTTTGTGAAGCCTGGGTCAGAACATCAGATGGCTTCTACTACCTTCACTAACCATGAGAAAGCCCACCTAAACAGAAAGGATTTCAGAAGCTGTTTGAAGGCCAGAGTGTACCTTGGGGTCAACCTTCAACCTATTCAGCTCACATGGGTTGGGACCTTAAGCAAGCCCGCTCTCATCTAGCAGGACAGTCAAAATCATTATAGACAAAATAATTTTTGTGATCTCTCAAGAATTAAGAGGTCAGGCTTAACACAAGCTTCTGTGGATGAGAGTCCTCTTTATCAGAAATGGCATTGGTTAGTTAGCTGAGATAGGGCCGGAAGACACTTCCATTCTGTAGTAACATATTAGCAACCAAGGGAACTCACAGAGCAGAGTTATAACATGTGTTATTCTAGGAACACCCATACAGCAACTGCTTGTATTGTGCACTGACTTCTGGATAGTCTTCAAGGGTAGCTGTCAGCCTTCCCAAACCAGATGAACTTATTTTATCATAAGGCTACATTAACAGAATCTTGCAAGTCTGAAAATACAAATCTTCCACTGTTTGTTTTTACCGCCTGATAAATGACAGAGGATCCTTTCAGAATTTCTTTCTCTGCTCTTTATGCAATTCTGGGTTCCCCCTGTATCTGATTGTTCCCTAGGCAGCATCTCCCCCCTTCTCAATCTCCCAAGACTGCAGGCATTCAAGAGGTGACCAGAGCATGACATTCGATCCTATGCTATCTAGAATAATAGCTCAGAGTTGCCTTGATCTGCAAGATGGGCAGAAAATAAATTTAATAACAACTAAATAAAAATAAAAAATAGCTTAAAGGAGGTTGGAAATGGAGAATAGGATGTCTCAATTGCTAGAGAAGGTCTCCTGATGAGACTTGCATATGCTGTTGGAAGTCCTTAGAAGAGCCAAAAACTTGGTCATCAGCCTTCCATCCTTCTGAGGCCAGAAAAATGAGGACCCAGATTACTGGGGGCAGTTGGCTGATTCTGTAAACCACTCAGAGAGGGATGGTAGAGAGGGATGGTATTCAGCAGGTTCTGACCAGGTTCTGACCAGTTCTGAAGAACCGGTAGCGGAAATTTTGAGTAGTTTGGAGAACCGGCAAATGCCACCTCTGGTCCTGCCCCCATCTATTCTCTGACTCCAAGTCCCAGCTGATCAGCTGGGTCTTCTTTTGTTGTCCTGAACAAGAGAACAGAGCTAAAAAGCAGGTTAGTGGGCTGGGGAGGGAATGGGATTTTGCAGTATCCTTCCCCTGCCACACCCACCAACTCAATCCAAGCCACGCCCACCAAGCCACACCCACAGAACCGGTAGTAAAAAAAAAATTAATCCCACCATTGGCTGTAAAGCACTATGAAGAGGTATATAAAGTGCTATTGGTATCGGGCTTTCTCTACAATCAATGAATAGATATGAGCCACTAGATCAGGGGTGTCAAACTCAATTTCATTGAGGACCGCATCAGGGTTGTGTTTGACCTCAGGAGGCTGGGGTGGGCATGGCCAGGGTGGGCATGGCCAGCTCGACATTACTCATGTTGGGGGCACCTTTGGTGGCCCAAGCTCTCTGCCAGCGAAAATAGGCTCGGGACTGTTGTTTCTTGGCTGCAACCGCCTCATGCAACCTTCTGTCAGGGAAAACAGAGCCTGGGATGTGGCCCTCCCAAGCTCCTTTTTCACAGGCAGAGGTACCTCAGGCTGGTCCTTCGCTGTTTCCAGGGTGGCTTTGTGGGTCAGATCTAAGCACCTCAGAGGGCACATTTGGCCCCCTGGGCCTTGAGTTTGACACCCCTGGACTAGATGCAAAGTTTCTTTCATTCTTCTGATCCATCCTGAAACTGTGATTGCTACCAGCCCTCTGATTATGGAAGAGAAAAGGACATCTCCTTATTAGGTACATCATCTCCATTAGTCAAACTACTTCTGGTACAAAGTAGAGAGCACTTTCTGTCTCTTTTCTGCCACTGCTACGTACCTAAAAGGGTTAAAGCCAGAATAAACAAAAGCCACCCATGGTATTGTTTTCAGTAGCTTTAAAAAGCTTCTCTTCTTTTGACCCATGGATATAAAAAATGGAGATTGCTATTTCAAATCCTCTGCCCTTTCATCTTTTGCCTGTTTTTCCATGTCTCTCTTTCTTTCTGTGTTTACCTGCTTTCAGTCCCATTTTGCCAGTTAGCTGTTTTTGATTTTTTTTTTAGCTTTAATAAATGATATTTTTTTGGGCTGAACTGAATGACCTGCGCGCTTGCTCCAATCTGGAAATAAGGATTGAATTGACTGCAAATGTGCTGCGGGCAAACTGAACTGGAAATCACCCCCAATAATTTTTCCTTCCCCCTCCTTCCTTTGTCAGAGGTGGTGGCTCAGTGGGTTAAAAGACGCCAGGGAAGGTCTATGCTCCAGCAGTTCGAGACCTAGCATTGTGTGATGGTGTGAGCTCCTGTCATTTGCCTCAGCTCCTGCTGACCTAGCGGTTCAAAAGCAAGCTAGTGCAAGTAGATAACTAGATACCTGTTTGGCAGGAAGATAACCGTGTTTTATTTTGCCCTGCAATGCAGGGTCATGGTGGCCATGTGACCCTGGAAATATCTTCGGACAATCCTGGCTCAATGGCTTAAAGAAATGGAGATGAGCATCACCCCCTAAAATCAGGTATGACTAGCAGAGTAAAACCCGCAGGGACTCCTTTACCTTTAATTTCCTCCTTACTGAGAAATTGGGACCAGCCAGTTATCTGAGACAGACGTAGCATGTACATTTTAACACATACAGTTTCTCATGTACATATAGGCTTTAAAAGAAGTATTGATTTTGTACCTCTGTAACTGCCATTTTCTGCCGTTGGGATCTCTCTCACAGAATTCTAGGTCCATCCACTTGTCAGATGCTAAAAATTCTCTTAGCCCAGCCCACCACAGAACAGCCATTGTGAGGAAGAATGAAAATTCTAATACACACCCCAGCAGTCTCTATGTAAAAATAAAAATCCTCACTATTTCTACTCTGACTGAGCCTTTTGGACTAGCGTTCTGTGTCTTAAAAAGATGTTGAATAATGCTTTCACAAATTAAAGATAATACACTACCAGTACTAATATAATAAATGTTTTGTTTTGCAAAAGCCCATGAAACACCTGATTCATATTTTGCTGAAAGATGAATTTGACTGTATATTCTCAGAGTAACCGAGAAAAATATGCAAAAAAGGGTGCTTTCATTTTAAATGTTGATAAGATTAAATTTGCAAGCTGATAAAATTCTGAATGGTAATGTTGAATTGAACGGATTCAACTCAGACTAGAATCTGGGGGGTGGGGGTGGGGAGAGATGCCTGTAGGAAGGAGTCATAAGAGTGGATCAAATCTATTCATCTTGGGATCACTTCAGCTGTATATCAATATATCGGTACCATGTAAAAAAACCTAATTCTTTTAGGACAGGGTTGGGCAACTATGACTCTTTTACGACCTGTGGAGTTCAGTTCCCAGAAACCCTGAGCCAGCATGGAATGGTGGCTCAGGAATTTTGGGAGTTGAAGTTCACAGGTTGTAAAGGGGCCATATAGTAGTTTATTTTTATTTATTTTATTTATTTATTTGATTTGCCAATTGTTTACAAGATAATAAGTATAAGTGTATACATAGTTGTGAATACATGAAATGGATACATATAAGAAAAATAAAAGAAGAATAAGAGAAACAATAGGACAGGGACGGTAGGCACGTTGGTGCGCTTATGCACGCCCCTACAGACCTCTTAGGAAAGGGGTGAGGTCAATAGTAGACAGTCTAAGGTTAAAGTTTTTGGGGTTTGGGGAAGAAACTACAGAGTCGGGTAGAGTATTCCAGACATTGACCACTCTATTGCTGAAGTCGTATTTCCTGCAATCAAGTTTGGTGCGGTTAACTTTGAATTTGTATCTATTGTGTGCTCTTGTGTTGTTATGGTTGAAGCTGAAGTATTCATTGACAGGTAGGACATTGCAATGTATGATTTTATATACCATGCTTAAATCAGACCGAAGACAGGCGTAATTCAAGGTTTTCTAGTTCTAGAATTTCAAGTCTGGTGGCATAAGGTATTCTACAACGAGTAGAGGAGTGGAGAACTCTTCTTGTGAAATATTTCTGGACTTTCTCAATTGTGCTAATATCAGATACGTAATGTGGGTTCCAGACTGATGAACTGTATTCGAGTATTGGTCTAGCAATGTTTTGTATGCTCTGGTTAGTAGTGTGATATTACCAGAGAAAAAGCTACGTAGGATTAGGTTAACAACTCTTAATGCCTTTTTGGCTATGTAGTTGCAGTGGGCTCTAGCACTTAGATCATTAGAGGTGAGTATTCCAAGGTCCTTTACAGAGCTTGGGTCCATCTCTGTGGTACGATATTCTGCTGAGATGTTTTCATACTGAATCTCCAAACTGATTATTTGTCTACAGCCCTGTTTCTTACAGATTTCTCAAAGTTTTGGAGCTTATTTCATTTGGACATGCTATTGATGTTAGGTTGATCCCTTTGAGGCCTCCTTGTTGGGTTGATCACTCTGAGGCCTGAAAGTCCTACATTTGGAATGAGGAAAGCTAATGGGAGGATTACACCCTGAGCTCCCACATGCTTTCCATTGGCTTTTTAAAAAGTGCAGAAAAAGCAGGGATGCTCCAGTTCACAGGAAAAATCATGAGTGACAAAATCTTTCACTGAACTGAGGAATATGATAAGAAGACAACTCCAGGTTGGCATCGCTGCCAGTTACAAGTAGGACAGTTGTTAAGCAAGTTTTGACCTATTTTATGACCTTTCTCACCAAAGGTGTCAAAAGTGAATCACTGTAGATGTTATGTTACTGATATGATTGTTAAGTGACTTCCCCATGGAAGGTCTTTGCTTGTCAGAAAGTCACAAAAGATGATACTATAACCCTGGTACATTGCAACCATCATCAATATGAACCAGTTGCCAAGCACCCAAAATTTGATCATATGACCATGCGGATTCTGCAACGGTCATAAATCAGAAAACTGTCATAAGTCATTTTTTCAATGTTGTTCTAACTTTGAATGGTCGCTAAACAAAAGCTTGTAAGTTGAGGACCACCAGTTCTAACTACAGTCCTTGAATTACGACCACAATAGAGCCCAACATTTATGTTGCTAACTGAGAAATTTGTTAAGTGAGTTTTGCCCCATTTTATGACTTTTCTTGCCACATTTGTTAAGTGAATCACTGCGGTTGTTAAATTAGGAACACGGTTGTTAAATGAATCTGGTTTCCCCGCTGACTTTGCCTGTCAGAAGGCTGCAAAAGATGATCACATGACCCCAAGACAATGGAACTGTCATAAATGTGAGACAATTGTCAAGCAGCTGAATGTAAGTCACATGACCATGGGGATACTGCAATGGTCGTAAGGGTGAAAAATAAGTCACTTTTTTCAGTGTGGTTCTAATTTCAAACTGTCACTAAATGAACTGTTGTAAGTTGAGGACTATCTGTATTCTTCAAGGAACCAATAAGAGCGAAGTATTGCACTAATGATTCATGCAATTTTTTGAAAAATATTAGAAAGGATATTTTTTTTAAATAATAACTTGCCACACACTCTTTCCAAATTTCAACTCCCTTTTGAATCTCTTCAAGTCAGGAATGCAGAAAATTATTTATTGTCTGACCCAACTTTCATATGGGAAACCCACTCCAGAAGTAAGCCTAACTAAAGAAGCACATGTAAACACAACAAAGCTAAATTGGGTTTAATTCCAATGTAAATCCCCTTAAATTAAAAGATACCCCTTAAATAAGTGTCATAAAGACTGGGACTGGCCATGGGTTTAATTATTTTCTGTTTTTATTATATTAAAACATTCAGTTTGATGTTGACATTTGAAGGGGCTCTGAAGGGGCGCCCCAGATTACTAGGTAGGCTCTGTTATAAAATAAAGTTCATGCTTCATATATTTATTAATATTTATTGTGTCACATGGTGATATCATTACTCTGTGACACTTTGCATCCTATGTATATTTATTCCAAATTAAGTCCCACTATGTTGAGTGTGATTTACAGCCTAAGAAGTCTGCATAGGGTTGCACTCTTAGAATGTGAGCATCATAATCAGTTTCATGTCAAAAAAATACCTTTTGATAGAGTTGAAAATAAACACATTTACTTACCTTAGACTGTCTACTATTGACCTCACCCCTTTCCTAAGAGGTCTGTAGGGGGCGTGCATAAGTGCACCAACGTGCCTACCGGTCCCTGTCCTATTGTTTCTTTTTTTTTTTTCTTATATGTATCCATGTATTCATAACTATGTTTTTTACTAATACCTATTATCTTGTAAGCAATTGACAAAAAATAAAAATAAATAAAATAAATCTAGAGTCTTAGCATATGCAGTACAGTACATATTGTCAAGCAACCTCTGCAAAGAAATAATCTTAGAAACTCTGGAAATAAAGTCCAAAAATCAATTACCTTCTTTAACTAGATAGGTGCTATGTTTTGAAGTCAGTTTTATAAGAGACAATCAACAACCACTGGAAATGGCTCTTTTACATCTTTGTTTAAATGCATTTGTCCCAGACCAAACCACACCAAAAACTGCTGATAAAATGTAAATTGAAATGACATTTAGAGGGCTAATGCAAGAAAGGAGAACAATGTGGCAAAAAGAAAAGTAAGAAGGATAGATCACCACCAAATCACAAATATCTGAGATGTAGAAGTCCTAATGTGTGTACTGTTTCATGTGTGTCTAACCTGGAGAGAAATTGCAAGATTGTATCTCATGCATAATAATCGGTATGGGCTTGAAACTGAAAATGTAGATTTGACTCTCAGTTAAGTCTAATTATATTCAATAGCATAGATTTCTGAGTAAGTATGCTTACAACTTTAGCGCAATCCTACAAAGTTATACAACTGGTGTTCCCAGCTTACTAATATCCAGTTACGTTGGAACTGAATTCTTGCAGTTCCCAGTCAACATGATCTAATTCACATCATAATCTCCAGACCACAATGGTAGAATTTTTTTTTTAGTAAAACTAGTTCCATTCATTGATATTATGTTTCTATATCAATAATATTCTTCTTTTCCCTTTTTGCTTGCTCATTTGATTTTTTTTCTTCTTTTAAAAATAAAAACTCCCTGCTTTTGGGACCCCTCTTGTTTCAATAAAAAAAAAATTTAAACCCAAAAATCTAAAGATTACCGACCCCCATGTTTTCTCCCGAGTTAGATATGCATAGGATCGCACTGTTAGCAAATTTGAATGAATCCTTTAATATTTTTTTAAAGCAAAGGATAATTGTCTCCAAAGTTGCAGAAAACTACCATCACATTTCAGTTTTATTAAATCATGGAAGTGTGCCAGATGGGGCTGCATGAAAACATTCACAAGAATATTCACCAGAGTGAAAATTGTTGTGAAAAGAGTATGTTTGATAATGACATTCATAAATTGTCTAGAGGCAACATTCTCAGTGTGAAAGCCATCGACAGCATGTTTTATTCAAAACATATTTGAAAGAAGTCAATGTATTCTATCGATGCAAGAAAAGAGCTGTTTTTTTCCCCCAATTCTGCAGCTTCTGGATTGTAATTATGAATATGTTCTTTCCTTTCTTTTTTCATTTTTTTCCACCTCAGTTATAATAACTTATCTCAGTAATGAGACTGCAACTTTGCCCCTGTTTACCCTGAAGTAAGCCTCAATAGATACATTGGCCTTTCTTTCTGAACACCCATGTATAAACTAAACCATGCTTAAGGATGCACTGCAGGATTCTGCACCTAAGTAAGATGCTGGGTATAAATCTTGATTTGGAAGTCTAGTAAGATATCTTATGATAAGTATTACCTTTGTTAACTGCTGTTTAGGTTTTTTTGTCATCAGCGGGTTTCTTGCCAGTGGATCCATGATTGCTGGTAGTCACTTGCTCAAAAGAATTGTGCAAAAGATGAGCTTCCAACCTTTATTAGATTTGTTGCTTAAAGAGCTGGAGATGCATAGTTGATCGTACAAGATCCCCAAGGGGAGAAGGAGAAGGAGAGACAGTTGGTGGCAGACAACATGAGAGAATTAGAGGAAGCTTATTTGTAGCCACTGGTAAGGATATAATTAATCAACTCAAATGTTAATGAAAAACCAAGCATTCTGCAGCGTGTACCTTCTCTCCACATAAATTGTTTAAATAGAGAAAGTGCAAAGGCCAAAGGAGTTTGCACAATGATAAACCCACCAAAATGAGCTGAGATGTTCACTAGGCATTTATTGCATTCTAGACATCAAAATAGAGAAAGTCTCCCCCTAACTTGTTGGACTCCATCTCCAAAATATTCAGATAATTTCATAACTGGTACTTAGAAAAATGCTGGGTATGCAATTCTCAGATTCCCATCCTAACTGGTTATCATTTTCAGGGCTGCAATCCCAGCTTGATAATGCCAGATTGTTGCAAGTTTCTCTAGGACAGTACTTGTGATTTTTTTTGCCCCTCTAATAAAATATTGCAAGGTGTTTGGAGACACCCAAATTTGGCAACTTTAAGGCTTGTGGACTTCATCTCCCAGAATTCTCAGGCAGCCATGCTGGCTGGGGAATTCTGGGAGTTGAAGTCTACAAATATGGAACTTGGCAGGTTTGGAAAACCCTGTTCTACATATATTCTATTAATACCTTTTATAGGTAGTTCTCAATTTACGATTATAATTGGGACCAGAACTCCATTACTAAGGTCAGGTTAAGACCATGTCCTGAATTATGGTTAAACTGAGGTTAGATATTCACCAGAATAAATAAATAATAATAATTCATGGAACCTCCAGGATTTTGATTCAAATTATAACTGTCAGAAATATGAAATAACAAATCTCAATGGAATGAAGTTCCTATCATCTCTCACCATTTGGCTATGCTGGATATAATTGGGCATCTAACAACAAGTGGATGGCCAATCCAGCTAATTATTAAGAGACTATTTAAGTTCCATTAAAATCATTTACCCTAAATACATGGAGAATAGTTAACTCAATTGGTTAGTGTATCCTAGTACCATAAGTGGATACAAGTTGGAAGAGTTCACCTCCAGCCTTCCTGAACTTGAAATACAGGTGATGTTACGTAGTTTGAGTAATGAAACAACGAAACTTAGAGAGTACCAAGGGCCCCTCATTTCAACCCTGACCTACAAATATTCTCTTTTATAGAAGTTGGTTCCTCCAAAGAATTATTAGATATTCCTGTCTAATGCTCATTTGGTGGTAAGATCCACTGAATTCCTTGGAGCTTAATTCTAAACAGAGATGCCTAGAAAATTACATTTTAAAATGCTTACAGGGTCCTGAATTAATAGTTCCAACAATTATATCACCCATATATAGCACGGGACTAAACTGGTTTGGCTCTTTCGGTATACAAAACATTTGTTTTCCTACTGATCACCTTTCTGTCATCAGCTGTGTTCTCTTCACTTTCTTTCTTAAAGGTCAGTAAAGATTCCTACTTGCTCTAATAGTAAGATGACCTGTGCCCTGTCTTTTATACACAAACATGTTAATTTGAGTATATTGTCCTATCATAGTAGTTGCTGGATGAGAATACTATTGTATTTGGATTATGCACTTAGGGTTTATTGAACAAAAGCAAATGTTTGGACGGCCTTGAGGTAGATTTGGCAATATTTGCCCAAATATTAACTTGGTATAAAAAAAAAATCAATCTGTAGTTTCAATTGGAATTTGGTCGCCTTAAATGAACTCATTCAGCTAGTGAGTTAATAGTCTCTAGAAATATTCTCCCTAGCCATCTTTCGGCATAAGTTAACCTTGTAGCTGTGGTGACATGGGTTATTAAGTATATTACATCCTTATTGTATTTTCCTGCATTAATTCCCAATAAAAAAATTTCGGGTCTGAATTCAGTTTTAATTTTGCACATCTCTTCTATTCATTTCTGAATTTTCTGCCAATATGTTTGGGCTTCTTACAATTCTACCATAAGTGATAATACGTTCCAATTTCTTTATTGCACTTCCAACATTTGGGGGATAGTTTTGGGTACATTTTTGCCAATTTTGATGGTGGGATGTGCCATCGATAAAACATTTTATATAAGTTTTTTTTATACGGTGCCGCCAAGGTTATTTTTTTATTTCTATCTCATAAGGTTTGCCAATCATCCAAATTTATGCTATGTCCAAAATCTTTCATCCAGGCCAGCATTGTTTCTTTTATCTTTTCTTCTTCTAATTTACTATTTTGTCTAATTCTGTTTTCTGGCTACTAATCCCCCATTCTTTCATATCCTTACCATATCTCGACTGTATTTGTAAGTAAGCCCACCATTCTATCTCTAATCCTAGATCTTTCAGTTCTTGCATCGTTTTTAGTTCTCCTTTCTCATCTAATTCTAGTTCTCTAATTCTCATCTAGTTCACTCTACTTCACAGGTGTCAAACTCGCCACGTCACGCTGCTGTCACGTGCCATTTTGTGACTTTTTCCCCTTCGTGGAGCTGGGGTGGGTGTGGCCTGTGTGTGATGCATCTGGCCCTCAGGCCTCCAGTTTGACACCCCTGCCTTGGTCAGGCAGATAGTATGGTTCTTTTTTAAAAAAGACAAATTTTATTAGTTTTACGAAACAATACACAAACAATCAAGGCATAATAACATAAAAGATCTTTTCTAAGAAAACCAATAGAACATACAAAATAGTTCCAAATTGTAATATATATATTTACGTTATCTGTTCAACTTCAGTATCTTATCCCAACTTCTCCTTTTCATTCTATTATCCAAATTATATTTCTTGCTAATTAGAATTTTATTGCCTTTCAAAAACAATACACAAATATACAAAACATAAAACATAAAAACATAAAACATCTTTTCTGAAAGCTGCTTGATCCCGGGTTAAAACTCTTCGCACAGACACAAATTCAAAAATCATATTTACTTTATATATCATTCCATATCTTATTACCATTTTCAATTTTCTATATAGCTTCTTCCCTTTTATCTTTCTTATTTTTATTTTATTTATCTTATCTCAATTCAATTCATAATACTTATCATTCTTTGTCTGTTCTATTTCCAGCTATCCATTTATCTTTTCCCTTTAAATATACTTCTCCTGTACACTGATTGGAGTGACGCCTTTGACTCTTTCCCCTAACTTAATAATACTTAATATAACACTTAATTTATATTGGGATTCTGTTTAGTACATTCTAAAATTACACAATAAATTTTATGAGAAAAACAAAAACAAAATAAAAGCATATAAAACCACTATCAATACCATTAAAAAGCTAATCCTATATATTGATACTCATTTATATCTTAAACATTTTACTCTAAATACACATATAAAAACGCAATCTTATGTACCTTCCAGAATCCCTTTTTCAATTAGATTTACCCATTGTCTCTAAATAAGCTTTGTTTCTTTAAATCTTGCTTCCCACCATTAAGACTTCTCATCCCCTCCTTTCTCTCTTGCTTATTTTTCTCCTTGCCCTTTTACCCCCTTGTCTCTCCTCCTCCCTTTTCTTCTTCTGCTTACCCCCTTTCTGTTGTTTTCTAACCTTGTATCCACCTTTCATCTCGTTTTTCTCTTTTTTGATTGTTTTTTCAAACCTTAAAATCCCCTTTTCTTTTCCTCTTTCTCCTCCTCCCAAAAGGAACCCATTGTTCATCAATGATGGCTTCTTCTTCTTTGTCCCAGTCATCCTGCTGCGTAGTCAATTTTTCATAAGTGCATACCGCCATTTCTAGAAATTGAAAAAGAGTGCCCAAAGTATCTTTTCCATCTTGTTCTTCTTTTTTATATTTTTGATATTCAATTTTAGTTCATCCACAAGCAATGCCATCGTGAGGAGAAAAACTTTTTCCAAAACAACCACCCAAGTATTTTTAATCAAGAATAATTCCAAAAAGTTCCAAAGTCACCAAAGAATCCAAATAGACTATTTATTTTAATACTTTTTTTTCCCCTTGTATTTCTCTTTCTGGGGTTACTGTTTAATCAAAAAGTTCCAATTAAGATATATCTTTCTTTAAAGTTCTAGGCAATCTCCTCCTTTTTCAAATTCTGCTCCAATTTTTTTTTTCCTCTCCCTTCCCACTTACAACAACAATTTTCCTTTAATTGTTCAGAAATCCATACCTCCAATACAGGTTTTCCGATTTCTTAAGTTGTTAAATCCAATGTCCAGGAATCCTTTATCCCTTGGCTTTATATGGGGTGGGAGAGTGAAGAAAAAAAAACTTTCCTTGACAGCTTTCTCCGCCGCTTTCCAATCTTCTTAGGAATACAATGTATCTTTCAGGCAATTCAAGCAATTCAGTTTCCAGGGTATTTAAAAGTTGTTATTCTCCGGCTCAGCCAGCACTTTCACTTCTCCTGTTTCTTCTTTCTCCTTCTTCCTCCAGCACAATCTTATCCAGCTACCGGCTTCTTTGTGGCGGCCATTGCTGACCGCCGCTCCACCGCCTTGAGAAAAGGAGGTTATGCTGGGTGGGGAGGGGTCTGCGATACCCCCAACCCCTCTCCGGATCCTCCCTATCTTCGGCTGCCTCTACGGGCAGCCTTATCCTCCAGACCCGTCAGGATTGGAGGCACCAAGACGGCTAGCGCAACAGGGATCGCGCAGGATCGCGAATCCCCACCGCCGCCGAAGCCTGGCAAACCGGAAGTCCAGCCAGATAGTATGGTTCTTATAAAGCTGAAGAACGAAGTGAAATCTTAGCAAAGTGTGATATTTTGCTTCACAGCTCTTTATGAAATGGTCTGTAGAAAACCTACATAGACTAAAAATGAAATAAATTTTACTTGGTTTGCATTATTGGAAACTCTGGGTATTGAGGAGATAGGAATATTTGCTTTCAGAATGGGCACTCAAGTGGTCCTTAAAATACCATTAATAACCTTATTGTATACCCCAACAGAATAGAAGTGTTTGAATGCATGTGGTTTTGATCCACATCCATTTCTCCATGGTAACAGCTCAGCTGTATATGAATGGAGTTTGATCCTGATGGGGCTCAAGGTTGACTCAGCCTTCCATTATTCTGAGGTTGATAAAATGAAGATGCAGATTATTGGGGGCTATATGCAAATAATGCTTCTATATTGTAAAGCGCCCAGAGAGTGCTGTAAATTGCTCTTGGGTGGTATATAAGTCTAAATGCTATTTCTGTTTTGGAACAAAACATTTTCCTGGCACAGTAACACATTTAATCATGAGTCCAAAACCTTGCATAATCCAGTTGCATAACCCATAAACCAACTGAAGACAAGTTAGTAGAATTTAGTTGTGGGTTAAGCAGGGAATAAAAATATGAGGTCTAAAGACCATTTAAGGGCCAGCACAAGCTGCCTAAAATATGAAACTAATTGCATAAAATTCCAAAAATATTAGGTCATAAATAATGGTAGAATAATTGTGTTTCTAATGCCTGTCTGTTTGAATGGCTGATCTTCAAACTGAGTCCCTGAACCTGAACATTTGACCACAGATACATTTGGATGGTATAGCCCGTCTTTCAAATAGACCCAAATTATTTCGTGTTTTAAAGGTCAAATCTAGTACCGTATTTCAAAACAACTCTGGATATGTGCCATCAGATAGTTCAACCCAATATTGAAGGAATCTATTGCAGGATTCCTATCTTGGGGATTATCTGAATTCCTGGATTTAAATTCCTGGAGTTCTAACTAGCCACTTGCTTTCAAGTTTGCATTACTAAAGATGTTTTGATGATATTTAATCTGGTCTCGCTTCTTTCTGAGAATTGTCACATTCTCATTTTCTTTTTCAATGAAATCATTAGAGGTTTTCCATTAAAACAAATACAGATTTCTACTTGTTTGCACGTGGGCATTTTTTAAATTCCAAGCTTCCCTCATGGTCTCTCTTGCATTTCCACAAGAGGTCTCTATGCCCACTCAAAAGCAGGACTCCTGTTTTCCCATGATATTGGCTAAGTTTGAAAGTTCAGGTGATTTATTTCTGGCTCATATGCAGAGCATTTGAAACCACATTAAAACTAACATTCTTCAAAATGTTGTGCCTGTGTGGAATGTCAGTCCATTTGCAAGTGCTTCTGGACTTCAGCCATCTTTGCAGGTCTTTCAAGGGGAAAGGTAGCTTGGCAGCTTTTCAGCTTCTCTACGTAAGACCTGTTTCTTCCGTTTGCTTGCATACAGTCAAACAGTCCATACAACAGGCAGTAAGGAGATTGTTGGGGAAAGGCACAGCATACAGAGTAGGAATAAGGGGATTAATCTAGGATCACATCAAGTCCTGACAGGGCAGTGATTAAATTCATTCTTTGTGACAAAATTCTCAGAATTCTTAATGGAGTACGGGTAGTTCTCGACCTGCAACAGTTCGTTTAGTGACCGTTCAAAGTTTCAACAGCACTGAAAAAGGTGAGTTATGACTGTTTCCCCACACTTATGACCACTGCAGGACCCCCATGGTTACATGATCAAAATTCAGAGGCTTGGCAACTGACTCATATTTATGACTGTTGCAGTGTCCTGAAGTCATATAATCACCTTTTTTTGATCTTCTGGCAAGGTCAACAGGGAAGCCAGACTCCCTTAACAATGTGTTAGTAACTGAACAACTGCAGTGACTCACTTAACAACTGTGTCAAGAAAGGTCGTAAAATGGGGGAAAATTCACTTAACTAATATCTCACTTAGCAACAGAAATTTGGGGCTCAATTATGGTCATAAGCTGAAGGCTACCTGTACATAGTGGCAGAAATATAATATCTCCCTGCAACTTCTCAAAACAGAACCCCACAAGATTGTGAAAAAGCATGGTTGCTTTCAGGATTTTAGTGAGATGCTACATTCAGGGGTGGGATGCTACCGGTTCTGCCCGGTTCTAAAGAACCAGTAGCTCTGAAGAGCAACAGACACCAAACCAGTTCTGTGTTTGCTGCTCTTTGGCCCACCCGCCCTCCTGGGCTCTTACCTGTCCTTTATTTCCTGCTTTTTCAACCTCAGCTGCTTTGCGCGGCACAGCTCACGTTGATAAAGCAGCAAAAAAGAGGCTTTTTAAACATGCACCCATGCACTGCATTTTTCAGCTGTCCGAGCGGTACAGCTTAAGGTTTTTTTTAGATGTGTGCACAACGAAGCATGCATGTCCACAAAAAATGTAATCACTGAACTGGTAGTAACACCGGTTGAATCCTACCCCTGGCTACATTCAAGCCACTACCTGCTCCCAAGTAGCTTTTCACTTTCAGATCTGAAGTGCTCAACAGTTCTCATCGGGCTCCAGCTACCAGCCCTGGACGACATCTTTGCATCTCACTGGTTGAGGAAGTTGCACAACATTCTCAGAGACTCTTCCCATCCTGCTTACAATCTGTGTGAACTGTTGCCTTCTGGCAGAAGATACAGAACCATTAAAACTTGGGCCACATGTTTTTATGCCAGAGCTATAATTGCACTTAGCACTTAGGACCACCATCAGTGAACTGTTGGGCAGTATTACTTGGTCTGTTGTGTGGATGCTTGTGTGTTTTTAGGGGGTGGGGAATTTTGGCGGGTGGGGGTGTGTTTGGGGATTGTCATGTGTATGTGTGTGCATGTTGGTGTCTGGTGTCTATGATTATTTTCTTTCACTCCCATTTCTTCTGCAATTTCCATCTTCTGCAAATTCACTGGTAAAAGTGCAGTTTAGGTATTATGATGACCCAGGGTGGGATACAAAATTGTATGTGTATACTGTGTATATATGTACAGTGACAATAAAGTATTATTATTATTCTAGCATTCTAGCATTCAAAACATGCGAAACATGCTAAGACTGAATACTTTAATTCAGACCAGTATTGTCTATGTGGAAGACATAGCAGCTCACCTGAATCATGGATGCAGGTTCTTTTATCCACTACTTCAGCTTTCTACTTTGAAGGCATTTATGTGGCCTAGGAAGAAGCTGTTACCAACTTAACAACTGGAGTGATTGAGTTAACAAATGAGGCAAGTAAAGTAACAAAATAGGCAACATTCACTTAACCAACGTCTCACTTAGCCACAGAAATTTGGGGCTTAATTATAGTCTTAAGTTGAGGACCACCTGTACTTCTCCAATAGACTCATGGCCTTAATTGATGAATTTAAAGAAACTACCCTCATCCAGAGGTGGTCTTCAGCAGGTTCAACCAGTTCTGAAGAACCGGTAGTGGAAATTTTGAGTAATTCGGAGAACTGGCAAATCCCACCTCTGACTGGCCTCACCCCCCATCTATTTTCTGCCTCCCGAGTCCCAGCTGATTGGCTGGGTCTTCTTTGGTTGCCCTGTACAGGAGTACGGAGCTGGAAAGCAGGTTAGTAGGGTGGGGAGGGAATTGCGATTTTATAGTATCCTTCTCCTGCCATGCCCACCAAGCTACGGCTACAGAACTGGTAGTAAAATTTTTGAATCCCACAACTCAAAATTTCCGCTACCGGTTCTCCAGAACTGGTCAGAACTTGTTGAATACGACCTCTGCATAGTAAATATGTTTGTCTGATCTGAAACCCACATTGCTTGGTCAGTTTGTATTATTAATTCCCACCCCTCCAAAATGAGACACAATTCCAGTGAGACAAAGTGAAGTCTCACAGAAGGGATCTGGGCATTGGCATGCGGTTTCCTTCCTCTCTTCCCTTAATCAATCAATTTCCATTAGATTGTTTCCACTCTGTGCACAAGTTTATTTATTCCTTCCCTCATCCTTTTTTCCTTGAGGAATTAATGTGTCAATGCAAGAAGATGATTTTGCTGAAAGATTTTGAACTCTGGATCCTTTTAAATGACACCAAAGAATCCTAGGAGATGCATCCCAGATAAGGCTTTGGAAATATTATCTGCTTTGTGCAAGACATTACTGGAAAGGTTTTTAGCCCAATTTCCCTTCCTATGATTTGAATACAGCTGGCCTGTTACCATTGTGAAATGCATATGGATCAAAACCACATGCAGCCAGCTATTTCTACACTGTTTGGGGATATATGGGGCCATTAATGATATTTTAAAAGAGCATTGCTTGTCCATTCTGAAAGCAGATATTTCTATGTTCCCCAACTCCAAGAGTTTCAAGTAATGCAAACCAAATGAAATTTATTGTGATTTTTGGTCCTTGTAGGTTTCCTGCAGCCCACTTTATTCCCACAATTTTGAGGAGTGGGAAGGTGGGGGTGGGAGGAGACAGGCAGAGAAGAGGGACCCAGAATTACCTAAGAAAGATTAAGAATGGAAGTTCAAACCAGGTCTGTCTGCACCTTTAGTGTTTCTAAAGCTTAGCCATTTTAAGATGTGTGGACTTCAACTCCCAGAATTCTGGGAATTGAAGTCCACATATCCTAAAATGGCTAAGGTTAAGAAATATTATTTTAAAGACTTTTAAAAATCCCAAGCCTCATGGAAAGATTTTAAAACATTTTTATATTCGGATGTACTGATTCTGTTCTAAGCAAACTTCAATAAAATGGTTATTGAGGGAGTTAGTGAAAGATTAAATGATTTCCGCCAATATAGATGCTATTTAAAAAATTGGGTGAGGAACCAAGGTTTTTTCATTATTATTACTGGACTGCATGATACAGTAATACACTGCCTTCTGTTCTGATAAAAAGTAAGCTTAAATTAGGTATGCTTTCATGTAGCATTTATACATTCCCCACTTGTTAAAGGAAACTGCTGTGGTCAGTTTTTTTGCAAGCAAAAATGTACAGTTTCCATCAGACACTGCATGGCAAATGCTAGTCCCCTAACCAATTGTGGTCAAGGTAAGCTTTAAGAGTGGAATGAATGCAAGATTTGAAGCAGAGGTGGTATTCAGCAGGTTCTGACCAGTTCTGGAGAACCAGTAGCAGAAATTTTGAGTAGTTCCGAGAACCGGTAAATACCACCTCTGACTGGCCCCACCTCCATCTATTCTCAGCCTCCCGAGTCTCAGCTGATTGGCTGGGTTTTCTTTTGCTGCCCGGCACAGCAGAATGGAGCTGGAAAGCAGGTTAGTGGGGTGGGGAGGGAATGGGGATTTTGCAATATCCTTCCCCTGCCGTGCCCACCAAGCCACACCCACAGAACTGGTAGTAAATTTTTTTGAATCCCACCACTGAAGGATCTATTCTGCCTTTTATACCTGTTCCCCAAACTTCCCTAAATGCAGAAAAGGGATCAAAATAATGGCCACCTCCGCTCTGTGAGGGCGATTGTAGCTACCAAAATAGGCACCTTTTGAACCACACTTTTGGCATCCTTGTTTTCCAAAGTAAATAAAGTGCCAGGACAGGGCTCGTTCCTTTGAATAAGGTGCCAGGGCAGGTTTCCTTCCTTGATGACATTGACATTCTGTAACATAGCACCCATGTCAATTTAACCACAAATCAATCCCATTAAAACATTTATAATTTGGCCTCTATTGATGGGATACAATTAGTAAAATAAGGAGGCCATTCAGAAAACATTGCTTGCAATTCCATAAAAAGATCAGGCTTTATCCGCTTGTACCCCACAAAAACTAGGTTTTCATTTGGCAGATCTTCAGAGAGAGAGAGAGAGAGCAACTCTAAATTTCAAGAGTCCCAACTGAGAAGGTGATATCCCCCAATGGGGAGAAATGCAGGAAATCACAAAACTTCACGCTTGGGTAGATTACTGAATAATTTGAATAGAATAGAATAGAATAGAATAGAATAGAATAGAATAGAATAGAATAGGAATAGGAATAGGAATAGGAATAGGAATAGGAATAGGAATAGGAATAGAATAGAATAGAATAGAATAGAATAGAATAGAATAGAATAGAATAACAGAATTGGGAGGGACCTTGGAGGTCTTTTAGTCCAACCCCCTGCTTAGGCAGGAAACCGTGTACCATTTCAGACAAATGGTTATCCAATCTCTTCTCAAAAACTTCCAGGGTTGGAGTATTTACAACTTATGGAGATAAGTTGTTCCACTGATTAACTGTTCTAACTGTCAGGACATTTCTCCTTAGCTCTAGGTTGCTTCACTCCTTGATTAGTTTCCATCCATTGCTTCTTGTCCTGCCCTCAGGTGCTTTGGAGAATAGCTTGACTCCCTCTTCTTTGGGGCAGCCCCTGAGATATTGGAACACTGCTATCATGTCTCCCCCAGTCCTTCTTTTCATTAGACTAGACATACCCAGTTCCTGCAACTGTTCTTCATATGTTTTAGCCTTTAGATCAGGGGTGGGCAAACTACGGCCCACGGGACACATCCGGCCTGTTGGTCATTTTAATACGGCCCGCCTCTGAAAAAAAAATAGGGGCCGGCCAAAGAGACCCGCGCTGCGCGCCAAAAATTGCACACACAACACGGAGCTGGGCAGCCGCTTCCCTGGTAGCGGGGCCAAGGCCACCGCCCGGGGAACGCCCACTGCTTTCCCTCGCCAGGGCTGGGCGGTGGGGTGTTGCCCTGCGCCGCGTGGCCCCCGCCTGGCAGCGTGCTTCTCAGCTGGTCTCCTCCTCCTCGGCCATACAGAACAAACAGGCAGAGAAGGAGGAGACCAGCCAGCTGGTTGGGGGAAGCTTTCTGCGCCGAAAGAGGCAGCTACTAATCTCCGGCTTTGCTCTGCTTCTCCAATGGTCCGGCACCACCCTGTTCTTCTTGTGCTGCAAAAGAGTATATGAATAACTGGATAGAAGCATTCCTGTCAAACAGACAACAAATGGTCAAAATTGGGAACGCCCTATCAAATCCAGTACCAGTCAATAGTGGTGTTCCCCAAGGCAGTGTTCTAGGACCAACTCTCTTCATAATCTACATAAACGACCTTTGTGATCATATCAAGAGCAATTGCGTTCTCTTCGCTGATGATGTAAAGCTGTTCAATACCACAGACAATACTACTACCCTTCAAAAAGATCTAGACTATGTATCTGAATGGTCTAACATATGGCAACTCCAAATCTCAACAAATAAATGCTCTGTCTTACATATTGGTAAAAAAATCAGAAAATAAAATACAAGCTGAATAGTCAAGATCTTGTTGATGACCCAAGCTCTGTAAAGGACCTGGGAATACTCACCTCTAATGATCTAAGTGCTAGAGCTCACTGCAACTACATAGCCAAAAAGGCATTAAGAGTTGTTAACCTAATCCTACGTTGCTTTTTCTCTGGTAATATCTCACTACTAACCAGAGCATACAAAACATTTGCTAGACCAATACTCGAATACAGTTCATCAGTCTGGAATCCTTATCACGTATGTGATATTAACACAATTGAGAAAGTCCAGAAGTATTTCACAAGAAGAGTTCTCCACTCTTCTACCCGTTATAGAATACCTTACGCCACCAGACTCGAAATTCTAAAACTAGAAAACCTCGAATTACGCTGCGTCTTCGGTCCGACTTAAGCATGGTATATAAAATCATACATTGCAATGTCCTACCTGTCAATGAATACTTCAGCTTTAACCATAACAACACAAGAGCACACAACAGATACAAACTCAAAGTAAACCGCACCAAACTTGATTGCAGGAAATACGACTTCAGCAATAGAGTGGTCAATGTCTGGAATACTCTACCCGACTCTGTAGTCTCTTCCCAAACCCCAAAAACTTTAACCTTAGACTGTCTACTATTGACCTCACCCCTTTCCTAAGAGGTCTGTAGGGGCGTGCATAAAGCGCACCAACGTGCCTACCGTCCCTGTCCTATTGTTTCTCTTATTCTTTTATTTTTCTTATATGTACCCATTTCATATATTCACAACTATGTATACACTTGTACTTATTATCTTGTAAACAATTGACAAATCAAAAAATAAAAAATAAAAAAAAATAAAAATAAATAAAAGAGGTGGCTAATGATCTCCGGCTCCGCTCTGCTTCTCCAACATCCGGCGCCACCCTGTTCTGTGTCAGGCCCAGCAAGTCCGAGCAGCCGGCGCGCAGAACAGGGCGGTGCCGGATGTTGGAGAAGCAGAGCAGAGCCGGAGATCATTAGCTGCCTCTTTGGCAGCACAAGAAGCCTCCCTCAACTGGCCAGCTGCTCTCCTCCTTCTCTGTCTGTTTGTTCTGTATGGCCGAGGAGGAAGAGACCAGCCGGCTGGTTGGGGGAAGCTTTCTGCGCCGAAAGAGGCAGCTACTAATCTCCGGCTTTGCTCCGCTTCTCCAATGGTCCGGCACCACCCTGTTCTATGCGCCGGCTGCTCAGACTTGCTGGGCCTGACACCTAGAACAGGGTGGCACCGGATGTTGGAGAAGCAGAGCGGAGCCGGAGATCATTAGCCGCCTCTTTCGCAGCACAAGAAGCCTCCCCAACTGAAAAGCTGCTCTCCTCCCTTCTCTGCCTGTTTGTTCTGTATGGCCGAGGAGGAGGAGACCAGCCGGCTGGTTGGGGGAAGCTTTCTCGCCGAAAGAGGCAGCTACTAATCTCCGGCTTTGCTCCGCTTCTCCAATGGTCCGGCACCACCCTGTTCTTCTTGTGCTGCGAAAGAGGCGGCTAATGATCTCCGGCTCCGCTCTGCTTCTCCAACATCCGGCGCCACCATGTTCTGTGTCAGGCCCAGCAAGTCCGAGCAGCCGGCGCTCAGAACAGGGCAGCACCGGATGTTGGAGAAGCAGAGCAGAGCCGGAGATCATTAGCTGCCTCTTTGGCAGCACAAGAAGCCTCCCTCAACTGGCCAGGTGCTCTCCTCCTTTTCTGCCTCCTTCTCTGCCTCTCCCCTCTTGCTCCTCACAGTTGCCCTTAGCTGGTGCGGTTCTTTACTTGGGCAGCCAGACGCCCGCAGCAGCGCCTGCAGCAGCAACAGGCAGTTCTGCCCGGGCTCTGCTCAGGTGTCCGGCTGGGGCTGTCAGGAGTTGCTACCGCCGGCGCAGCTCCGCGCGGCTCCAGTCCCGCGTTGCCTTGGGAAGGAAAAGGCAAAACCAGGAGCCGCTGAGCCTGAACCTCCAGTGCCGCTGCTGCCATTGCAAAGCACCGCCGCGGCTCTTCCTTTTTGCCTTTCCCTTCCCGAGGCAACGTGGGACTGGAGCCGCGTGGAGCCGTGCCGGCAGTAGCAACTCCTGACTCAGGGGGCCTCCGAGGGGAGGGGAAGGAGGAGAAGAAGGGGGGGAAGGGGGGGCGATTCCCAAAAAAATCTTGTGCTGACCCGGCCCGTCTGTCAAATTTTAAAAGTGAATGCGGCCCCCCGAGCCAAAAAGTTTGCCCACCCCTGCTTTAGATGTTCATAGGAGGAGATGTTCCTTCAAATCAGGATCTGCCAAACCCATCGGGGCTTGAAAAGGGATCACAGATACAGGTGTCTTCGACTTACAACCATTCACTTAGTGACGAAAGTTACAACGGCACTGAAAAAAGTGAGTTATGACCACTTTTCACACTTAGGACCGTTGCCACATCTCCATGGTCACGTGATTTACATTTGGATGCTTCACAACCGACTCACATTTATGGCAGTTTCAGTGTCCTGTGGTCATGTTGATCCCCTTTTTCAACTTTTTGACAAGCAAAATCAATGGGGGAAACTAGATTCACTTAACAACCATGGTACTCATTTAACAACCGCAGGGAATCATTTCACAGATGTGGCAAGCCGTAAAATGGGGCAAAACTCACTTCACACATTTCTTCCTTAGCAACATAAATTTTGGGCTCAATTGTGGTCGTAAGTTGAGGACGACCTGCAGCTTGAACTCAGCCAATGATTTTCAACTTAGTTTCAGGCACCAACAGCAGCACCTCAGTGTCCTTCTCAAGAAAATGTCAGTCCAGGTATTCAACTGTAGCTAAAGAGGAGTGCCAATAACTTTGGGTTGTTAGCCCAAATTGTTTGGCAGGAGGCATAAAAAAATACATACCAACCCTATAAACTTTATTTCCTGCCACACTGGATGGCTTTCAACAGATGTCCTGAGTATTGTACTGCTATAGCCTGGGGTGAGCAATCTGTTCGCCACAGTTGGCCCTGAACTTCATTTGGAGTCCTTCAGAGATTCTCCAGAGTTGCTCTAATAAAACAGAAACCAGTCGGAAATCAAATCTGCCATTTCCCCCATTTCCAGTTAAAATGTGCATTTGAAGCTAGCAAACTCAGAAATACACTCCTTTTAGATTTAGAGGGGAGAGGAGTAATATCCACCCACTTGCATGAAATGTCTTCACTTCCTAAAAATGCTGCTAAGCTGCAGTCCCTAGCCGACTCTATTTAGTGGCTTTAGTCAACACGTTTATAAGATTAGCAGTATGTGCCTCCCATTATTCCTTGGTTTTTATTCATTTCATCAAGTTTTTTTCCGAAGAAAAGTATATTTGTTATATCCCTTCCCCAAGATATTTACAGAAAATGGCATCAGCTTCGGAAACACAATGATCTTTCTTTCCCAAAACTAAGATTTTCCAAATGAAGTACTTATGCAAATCCTATAAAACCAATGTCCAAAGTTTCATTTGCTCAAGGGAAGTTTGTTTTTGCAAGGTCTATATTGTTGGTTATCTGCTCTTTATTTACAATTGCTCATGGGTGTTTTTAGTAGGAACAGACAATACTCAGTCAAAAATCACTTGGTTTATTGTCAAGTGTTGTACAACATTTAAATTACTGCTGTTCCAAGTGTCAACCAGCCACGTTCTCCCTCAAGCTATTCCACTTCCCAAAGTTTCTGCTTTTCTTTTCCAACTAATGCTCAATATACTATGGCAGCAGGGGTGTCAAACTTAAGGCCCACGGGGTGCTCCATTTTTGCTGGCAAAGGGTTGCAGGAGGCCATCCCTCAGGAGCCCGTTTTCATTGGCAGAGTGCTCAGGCCACCACAGGTACCAGACACAAGTGATGTCATCCTGGCCACACCCACCCTGGCCACACCCACCCCTGCCCCCCAAGGTCAAACACAACACTGATGTGGCCCTCAATAAAATTGAGTTTGACACCCCTATACTATGGCTACTAAACATGATTTCATTAGAGCATGTCACTTTGTGTTTATTCATTCTATGTATGCTTGTAATTTGCTTCAGGATCCTGATACATTATTTTCTTTCACTCCCATTTCTTCTGCAATTTCCATCTTCTGCAAATTCACTGGTAAAAGTGCAATTTAGGTATTATGATGACCCAGGGTGGGATACAAAATAAACACAGTCACAAAAAAACAGGTAAAGCCCTTTTATTCCTTCATTTTGCTTCCAAGCTCCAAATATCCTTGACTGAAGTAAAAAAAACTCCCACACGAGCAGTTACAAGAAGGAGGAAATGCCGTTTAAATTATAAAGAGTAAAAAACAACACAAACCAGGCAAGATAAGGGCTTGAAGACATCCACAGGTATCAGAACACACACCGGGAAGGAAGCCAAACTCAGAGAGAAACAATAAACTAGAGATATTTCCACGCTTTGTTTCCAGCACTCACCGTATGCATGTCCGTCCTCTTATCCAGTTGTCACAGCTGCAGCCCATGAAGAAGATCAAGGTCCTCCCCAGTAGACCACATCTCTCCCTTATCCTCTCCTCCTTGCATGCCCTAGGATGGAGAGGAGATGGACCTGGGTCCTCCTCTGACTGCCCAGCTGGCCTCTGCCCTTCCTCAGCCTCCTCCACACTGTCTGGAGCCACACTTCCACTCCCTGTCGGCTGTTCCTTCTCTCCCTCAGAGTCAGTCTCCACCAGGTGCATGACAGATATAATGGCAAGTAATCCAAGGATAAAAGTACAGCACATCAATGCAAGTCGTCCTTGACTTACCCCCACAACAGAGTCTGCATTTTCCATTTCTAAGTAAGACAGTTGAGTAAGTTTTGCCCCATTTTACCACCTTTCTAGCCATAGTTGTTAAGTGAATCACTGCAGTTGTCAGTAGCAGAGTTGTTAAATGAATCTGGCTTCCCCATTGACTGTTTGACAGGTTAAAAAAGGTGATTACATGATCCTGGGAGACTGCAATTGTCATAAATACATGCCAGTTGCCAAGTGACCAAATTCTGTTCATGTGACCATGAGGATGCTGCAATGGTTGTATGAAAAACAGTCATAAGCCAGTTTTTTTCTTCAGTGCCATTGTAACTTCAGTGATTAAACAAATGGTTGTTAATTCCTGGTCTACCTATATACCAAGGGTGTGTTCACATTAGTACTAAAAATTGCTAAGAATACTATTAATTTCTTTTCCTCAAAAAATTTTTATTGTTCTTTTCCAGCTTTAAAACATGTTAATCTTGATTTTAACATACACTGTCATCATTATTATACAAATTGTTATACAAACCAATCTCATGTAAATATCTATATTTGTATACCTTTATATACATTTATATACTTTTATCTGTTTCTTATTTCCTTTTATCTTTATTTCTATTATTCAACCAATTGTACCAATTATCCCAAATTTCATAATACTCCGACTCTTCTTTCTCTTTTAGTTTTAAGGTCCATTTATCCATTTCAGCACAATCTAGAATTTTTTGAATTATTAATTCCTTCGAATGTATGTTATTTTGTTTCCAACATTGTGCATATATTATCCTTGTTGCTGTCAAAATATGTAGTAGAATATATTTAATCTTCTTCCTATACTTCCCTTTAGTTATTCCCAACAGAAACAACTCTGGTTTAAATTCTATTTGCTCTTCCACTATCTCTTGTATCCTACTCCATGTTTTGATCCAGTATTTTTGGGTTTCCAGGCATGACCACCACATATGATGGAAGGTACCTTGGTTCCGTTTGCATTTCCAGCATGTAAGATTCATGTTAGAATACATTTTGGCCAATCTCATTGGTGGCAAATGCCAATAATAGAACATCTTGTACATATTTTCTTTATAGGTCACTGATCTTGTTAATGTATATTTGTTGTTCCACATTCTTTCCCAATCTTCTAAATCATTATTATTGCAATACTATTAATTTCATAGGGAAAAACGTTTTCTAACTTTTGATATTCAGGGAACCCTTTGCCACATCACTCTGCTTATTTTAACTCAAGATTATAAAGGAAATTCTAGGAAATACACTTAGCTTACTTCAGCTACTTTCCTAGCCCCATCCATGTACAGAAGATCAACTTTGGTTACAGACTTAAAATTTCCCCCTCCCAGCTTGCAAGATTGTTATGCAGATCAGCCAGAAATCACTCAGTTACGAACTCCTGGCCAGTGGTGGGATGCTGCCGGTTTAACAACCAGTTCGGTGATCGCACGCTTCGTGTACGTGTGCTCCTGATGTGCACTCTGTGCATCTGGGCAACTTTTAAAATTACTTACCTTCTATGTTACTCCTGGGGAGTAATACAGCTGAGAGGATATAGGTAAGTACAGCGCAGGGGCGGGTGGATGGGCTGACTTAATCGTCAGAGAGAACCGGTTCACTCAAAAGCTGATTGTCGGAGCTAGAGATTCACCTGAACTGGTCTGAACCAGGAGAATCCCACCCTTGCTCCTGGCCTATCTCTACTTCAGATCTCATTGCCATGTGCTCCTGGATAGCACATTACTAGGAAACACCAATAGCCACTAACACACTATTTGGGAGCTTTTGACTGCCTTTTCATTACCAGATAAATTTAAGGCCATCTATAAACTGTCACCCTCCATTCAGCTCTCCTAATCTCCAGAAAGCAAAAAAATATGTTGGTAAATATTGAAGTCCAATACATGTGGAGGAATAAGATTGAATATTCACTAGCACAAGGTTGGAAAATGTCTACCACACTGTCAGATGGGGTAATAATTCATAAAAATTTTAAATGCACAGAAATGGACTCACCATGGAACTGAATAACAAAGAGCACTCGGAGTGCTATATAATTTGGAATAATTGGTACCAATATCCAAGACAGCAAAACATAAAGATATAGTTTAAAAAGAATATATATATACATTGTATACTTGTATGATCAATGAGAATCTGTTGAAATAGATGGACACTTAAAATGTACAGCCAAGATTTTGTACTGTCAAGAAAACCATGGTGAAATGTTGTGTGTCCAATCACACTTGGCCAATAAAGAATTCTAATTCTAATTTGTATACAGGTGAAACTTGAAAAATTAGAATATTGTGCAAAAGTTCATTTATTTCAGTAATGCAACTTAAAAGGTGAAACTAATATATGAGATAGACTCTTTACATGCAAAAGCAAGATAGTTCAAGCCATGATTTGTCATAATTGTGATGATTGTGGCTTACAGCTCATGAAAACCCCAAATCCACAATCTCAGAAAATTAGAATATTACATGCAATCAATAAAACAAGGATTGTATATAGAACAATATTGGACCTCTGAAAAGTATAAGCATGCATATGTACTCAGTACTTGGTTTGGGCCCCTTTTGCAGCAATTACTACCTCAATGCGGCGTGGCATGGAAGCTATCAGCCTGTGGCACTGCTGAGGTGTTATGGAAGACCAGGATGCTTCAATAGCGGCCTTCAGCTCTTTTGCACTGTTCAGTCTCATGTCTCTCATCTTTCTCTTGGCAATGCCCCATAGATTCTCTATGGGGTTCAGGTCAGGTGAGTTTGCTGGCCAATCAAGCACAGTAATCCCACGGTCATTGAACCAGGTTTTGGTGCTTTTGACAGTGTGGGCAGATGTCAAGTCCTACTGGAAAATGAAGTCGGCATCCCATAAAGCTCATCTGCGGAAGGAAGCATGAAATGCTCCAAAATCTCCTGGTAGTTGGCTGCGTTGACCCTGGACTTAATGAAGCACAGTGGACCAACACCAGCAAATGACATGGCTCCCCAAATCAACACAGACTGTGGAAACTTCACACTGGACTTCAAGCATCTTGCAGTGTGTGCTTCTCCATTCTTCCTCCAGACTCTGGGTCCTTGGTTTCCAAATGAGATGCAAAAGTTGCTCTCATCAGAAAAGAGGACTTTGGACCACTGAGCAACAGACCAGTTCTGTTTTTCTTTAGCCCAGGTAAGACGCTTCTGATGTTTGTTGTTCAGGAGCAGCTTGACAAGAGGAATATGACATTTGAAGCCCATGTCCAGGATCTGTCTGTGTGTGGTGGCTCTTGATGCACAGACTCCAGCCTCAGTCCACTCCTTGTGAAAGTCCCCAACACTTTTGAATGGCCTTTTCCTGACAATCCTCTCCAGTCTGCCGTTATCCCTGCTGCTTGTGCACCTTTTTCTTCCACACTTTTCCCTTCCACATAACTTTCTATTAATGTGCTTTGATACAGCACTTTGGGAACATCCAACTTCTTTTGCAATTACCTTTTGAGGCTTTCCCTCCTTATAGAGGGTGTCAATGATGGTTTTCTGCACAACTGTCAGGTCAGCAGTCTTTCCCATGATTGTGATTCCTACTGACCCAGACTGAGAGACCATTTAAAGGCTCAGGAACTCTTTGCAGGTGTTATAGCTTAATTAGCTGATTAGAGTGGGTCACTTTGAGCCTAGAATATTGAACCTTTTCACAATATTCTAATTTTCTGAGATTGTGGATTTGAGGTTTTCATGAGCTGTAAGCCATAATCATCTCAGTTATGACAAATCACAGTTTGAGCTATCTTGCTTTGCATGTAATGAGTCTAACTCATATATTAGTTTCACCTTTGAAGTTGCATTACTGAAATAAATGAACTTTTGCACGATATTCTAATTTTTCGAGTTTCACCTGTATATTTTAATATGTTAATTTTCAATAAAGTTTTTTTAAAAAAATTAAAAAAAGATTGAATATTCAATGGAATTGAAGATGATGGGAGTTCTGGTATAGCAATCTGAAGTCTACTAAATTGCAGAAGGCTGAATTAGGAGCTGAAAACATATTTTAGCTCTTGTTTTATCCCAAGCCTTCTTCCGGTGCTTTTTAATGATTGCCAATTCCAAACTTCTCATTCTCTTCTTTAAAAACTGATTATGGGCAGCAAGTCAAGTGTCAGTTTTTAGTAACCAAAGAAGACAGATATTCTCCAGCACCATCTGTTCACAACTTGGTTCTTCAAGCCTTCTAACAGTGCATCCATTGCTGTTGTAACTGAGTGCATCCATCTTGCACTTACGAGCCATGGTGGCACAGTAGTTAGAGTGCAGTACTGCAGGCTACTTCTGCTGACTGCTGGCTGTCTGCAGTTCAAATCTCACCAGGCTCAATGTTGACTCAGCCTTCCTTCTGAGGTGGGTAAAATGAGGACCCAAGTTGTTGGGGACAATATGCTGACTCTGTAAACTGCTTAGAGAGGGCTGTAAAGCATAAGTCTAAGTGCTGTTGTTATTGCTCCTGAGTTTGCCCTCTCCTTTTCCTTCCTTCCACCTTTCCCAGCATTAAAGCCTTCTCCAGAGAGCTGGGTTTTTATATAATGTATCCAAAGCATGATAATCCAAATGGGTCACTGAACACTCAGTTATAGGAAGACATATAAATGACCCCACAAAAAAGGTACCGGGCTTTGAATTATCACATCAGCAATGAACAATCCTGAACAGGATTCGCACCTCACATGGTGTCTGCCAGGATTCTCTGTATAAATGGGGCATAGTATCTTCCCCTCGGTGTGACTGCAGGGTCCCATGTCAAACTGTGACTAGCTGTAAGCTGAGGGCTTACAGTCCAGTATCTGTTTTTTTTAAAAAAATAAACAGTGCTGTGCTTCAATGGTTAGATGGTCCAGGCATTGATATGTGAACATAGATCTTTTTAACATTTATATTTTACTGGGTTCTACTCATTTAGTAGAAATGTTAATTTCTATTGCTAGTATGATGTGTCACACTTGTGGAAAGAAATATTCATCTGGTTCAGTTCCAAGCTGGGAGAAAGATACTGGAATCATGGAGGCTGATTGGAAAGATGGTTTAATGATGAACAGAACCACACGGGTTCAGGTGCAGCTCTCCACATGGAGTTGAGTGTTGGATTTTTTTTATAGCTTCTCTTAGGCTTTGCACTTGAGCTTCCTGTTCCTGTGCAAGAACATGCATTCTATTGACTGTTGCAAGGATTATGAAGGGGTTATAGCTGGCTCTATCGGCAAAGTACAAATTCTAGGTGTTTGAGCTAGGTTTGATTGAAGTTTCTGAGAGTGATGCAATGAAGGGGTGTTGGGCAATTCCTATTGTGGCTGAAGGATAATCCTACCTTTGTTCAGACCCTACTGCAGGGAATTTTAAAATACCCTGTCTTGAATGGATTTGTACCTGCAGTATTTGTTTTGCCTATGAATAGAGCTACAGCTTAAGTGCTGACATCTGCTGAGGGGATATTAAGAAAGGTGGCAGCTGCTTTCTGTCTCCAAGAGCATGTCTCTCCATTCCTCCTTTAGGAAAATATATTATTCTGCCTTTTTCATTCTTCTAGGGGAGGGGTGGATGCTAACTTTCTACATACCCTAAATAAATAAATAGTACAATAATTTAGGCCTCCTCCTTTGGACTTTCATTATTTAAACCCAATGCTTGAAGCTTTTTTGTTTTCTGAATGAAAAAACACACACAACACAAACAACTCACTCATGTTTTCAACATAATTTAATAAGAAGCTTCTGGTTTAAAAGGTAACCACACCAAAGACATAAAAGAGCTGGTGGTAGTTGTTATGAAACTTGCTCTTACTCAAACCAGTCCCCAGAAGTTACACTTGTAGACTTAACTGAGTTGGAAATGTTATTGCTCAATTTGATGTATGGAATATAGAGTTGTTTTCTTTGGAGGACCTTCTAATTTTAGCAGCAAGGAAGAAGCACAAGGAGCACTGGGGGATGGGATGTGTGAATAGGGGACTCCAACTGAGAATCTTGTTATTTGAAAATGATCCAGCCAAGTGATTTTGGTCTATGTTTCGCATACTTTGGAAGAATAATGGTATAATAACATGGGGGGTGGGGAAGAGATGGGTATGCCTTTAAGAATATTCTGATAAGGTTATATGGATGTGTGGGTAAGTTTTGGAAAAATGGACCTTAGGCCTCAAGCTGTCTAGCTTGGATTGCTCAATTTGGCAATGAACACTACATAGCTCAGATCACTTTGTGAAACATTCTATTTCAGCTACTAAGAATGACAAATGGTAAATACGGATTAAGTCTTCCTCAATCAGGTACCCCCCAAATGGGTTGGTCCCAGAATTCTCATACATCATTGAACTGAAACCAGCAATTTTTGGAATGACAATTGGAGGACACCAGGTTGGTGCAAGGGTGATTTATTGTACTTGCCTAGTCAGATGCAAAATGCTGCTAAAGTTTTCAATAACTTCTTTTGCTTAAGTGACAATGTTCCTAAATGTTGGTGACTCTTTATTCTAACAATTGTTCATTATTACAGTACTAATAGCATTGCTGCTTGCCTGTTGTTTCAGCTCTCTAGTCCCATGCCCCCCCCTCAAAAGAGTTTTGAAGCTGACTCATAATCATGTTCACGTCATTAACCTTAAAACACAGAGAATGGTATTCCTGCTGAACATCTGGGGGCTAGGAAAGGAAGAAGGTGGGACATAAAATTAATCCACGGTTATCCCCAATACTGGAACACCAATGAAAAGAACAGTTTTTGATGCAATGTGGACATATTGCAGCTGAACCAGCAAAACATCAACTTGGTTCTTAAGATACCTGAGGTCATGAAATTGGATAGGTCCAGAGATGGTTCTGGAGTATCACAAATACCTTGTGTGGAATGCCATTTATTAATTGGCACGATGCTGAGCAAACATATGGAAACCTCTATCTTATGTTTTCAGTAGAGTTCCATTGGGTGCCAACACAAAAAGCACTGAAGTTAAAAAAGTGCTGGTGGTTGGTATGTGGTGAGTCCTCCCTTTTTCAGCACCGATTTTAAGCTCTATATTAAAAAATTAGGTCAATGACAATGGAAGGCAAAGGGTGGGCAAATCTTTATATTAACAGAGATGCCTTGCTTGTATCTTCCATTGGAAGAAAATGGTCCATAGATTCAGACATACTGCCACATATTTGCTTGATTGTATTTATTTTCTATCTTTGAGGCAAGTTCTGATAGGTCTCTCTCCAGCATCTAATTTTATTATTTTCCATATTCTCCTTCAAGTGCAGAACTTCATTTTTTTTTTTAAGTATATATGATTCCATTAAATCATTTTTTGAGGCAAAAGCAAAGAGGCCAAGTAGTGGAGAGCATTTGAGGCTCGGTAGCAGTACGTAGAGATAAACATCTATTGTTAAAATTACTTGCATATTTCATTGGCTGACCTTGGCTGACCACAAAAATCAGTACAGATTTTGTATGTAGAGAGGAAGCCAGGAAAGTCCAAGGCTATAGAAGACATTAGCAAGTAATGTCAAGAAATCTAATTTTGAGCCAGTCTCCTGGTGACCGCCTCAGTAAGTCCCTGTAGTTTTCTTGGAAAGATTTTACAAGTGGTTTGCCATTGCCTCCTTACAAGGGCTGCAACCATGTGACTGGCCTAAGGTGACCCAGGTTGCTTTGTACTAAGGCAGGACTAGAACTCATGGTCTCCTGGTTTCTAGCCCAAGCTGTCTCTCTTTTATAGATCAGGTTACGGAATTTTCTGGTTGTAATGATTGACTATAAATTAATCATTTGATCTGTAGAAGTTGGATTAACGTCAGGCTTGCAAAACCCTAACTAAATAACATAATGAAAGAATCCTAATTAAACCCTTTTGTGAGCTCAGCCAAAAATAGACTGAGTGCAATTTTGAAGCTCAGAATACATGCAGAGTGGGTTTGAATGTTCATCTTGGAGATCATGTGTCAAATGTTGGGAGTCTGACTCTGTATATTAGCCCCTTTTTAAAAGGGGAGAGAAACAAGATCCTCTGACATAGACCTTCTGTCACAGAAGATCACCAACTCCTCCCGCCATGTTTTATTACAGAAAAGCCACCAAACAGTATGAAGTGTTAAAGGTGCCCAGCAAGACTTTTTCAGAAAGTTTGGAAGCACCAATTATGTTGAATACTAATGACAAAGCATGCTTAACCTGAAAGGTTCATCTGGTTGTACATATCACCAGCACTGCTATCACCATCATCTCTCTAGGCCAGGTAGTGAGATAGAGTTGAATGGGGATGACAAACATGAGTCTATTTCTGATGGAATGTATCATTAAGAAGGATATCAATTATTTCTCCCATCCAGCTGCATATGTCTATCCAGAAAGCCTATTTACAAGAAGTCAGTGACTTCTGATGACTTTCAAGTGTAACATAGACTAACTGAGCTTGTAACTCATAACTTCATGTATGCACAATGATAGCAATATGTTCTGAGCTCCTGGCTTCCAGTAATTTGGGGTAGCCTCTCTTGACAGTTGACTTTGCCAACTGCTCTCATGGACCAATGCATTGTGACTACAGTAGCATCGACTGGCATATACGATCAAAATTCTGAAGTTATGAAATGGTTGAAAGGGGCGGGAGGGAAATGGAAACAGAGAGTTTGATGTTAATTTTCCACTTCTCAAAAACCTGGCCTCTGCAGAATACTCAGCTATTTCTTGGACTGGCCAGTTAAAACTCTCCGAGTATCTATGGGAGCTAATAAGGAAAAGAAAAACAGAAATAAGAAATAAAATGAGGTAGGTTAAAAATAGCAAAACAGATCCAATTATGTTATATCCAGAGATCAGGGGGAGAATTCAGGCTTGGAGGCAGTGGAAATAATGAATTTAAAAATACAAATAATTTGAACAAAGCATATAAAGACAGAGATAAATTCAAACTAAAAACATACATACTTCTGCACATTTGTTGGTCATTATACAGATGGGTACATGGGCGAAGGGCAGAAAGATGAAATCTAAATATCAGGTAACTGACCAATGAAACCTTCCTTTAATCTGCTCTCCTTCTCCTGCACTTCTTTGTACCGAGAGATGAATATTTTATTAAGATTTTCCATATTGAGAATAGAACACCATTAGATTAAAAAATACTGATCTGTATTTGGGACTTCCAACTTGGGAATATCGGAATGATGTCGTCTCTTTGTAATTTTTAGTGGAAGAAATAAAACGTACCAGTATCTACAAGGATCATGCCCCCTAATCCCCCGAAGTAAAGCACAACTGTACAGAATAGGTATGATTTGGATTCAAACACATCCGAGTTAAGATGCCTTATGTATCAAGCTACTAGGGGCATTCTTTAGCCAATCTTTGGAATCTTACAATATTTCAATTAGCTTCCCATTTAGAGATACCGTTTCGTTACAGCTTGGAGAAAGGCAACCAGTGGGAATGACTAACAAGAATGGCACTGCTGTTTTTTTTGTTTTTTGTTTAATCAATGAGCACCATTATGCAAAGATCTATAAAGAAGAGCATTGATCAGCCAGACATATTTGGCTTATGACCTTGCTGGCTGAGAATCTGGGGAGGTGGCATCTCATCCCATCTGGAGATGGCCAGGCTGGGGAAGAAGTAGTATGAACTGAAAGATTGACAAAAAGTTAACTCTATCATGCTCATATTATATTCTCCAAAGCTAGGAGTCTAGCCACTTAAATTTCCCAAAGGAATGGGACAAAATCTCATTTATACTCTTATCTGAAATATCTTGACCTGTTTGCAAAAAAAACCAAAACAAAATAAAAACAACCACAACAAAATAATCCCCACACAAATGTCCATAAAAGAAAAAAGAGTTTACAAAATATGGCCACTCTATGGTTAGGGCCTCTCACACAAAGATTAAAAATGGTACATTTATTGTGCTCTCTTGCATCAGTTTTAAGTGATAACTTTATAACAGCAGTTCTCAGCCTAACTTCCACAGATGTGTTTAATTACAACTCCCATCATTCCAAACCAACATACCCCATTTGGCTCACTAGCCATGATCATGGGAGCTCCAGTCCACCACACCTAAAAGACACCAGGTCAGGGGGATCTGCCTTACATCATACTATATAATCGGTGCTAACAGGCAGACATTATTAAAACAGATATTCTGTTTTAACTTTAAGACCAGTCTCTATTCTTACAAACTCAGGATCAAGGAAAAATAATAATAATTATTTTTAAAAACCCTAGAGCCGATTCTATTATCACAGCTTAGTTTGAACACCTTGGAGCGATTTATTCAGCTAAACCTCTTCAGCGTTGGTCCTTCCCTGCTCAAACAGTGTTGCATTCTTGGGATCTTGAAGAAGCCTGCATTCTGAAATCCTTATGGGAAAACTGTGTTCGTGTTCTCAGAATGTGGCTGCATGAGCAGACGGTGGTCCCGAAGAAAGCTACAGGATCCACAATATCTTCTTCTTTGCTTGCTTTGACAATGTAACTCTGCAAATTCAGATGTCCTTCAAAATTTAATAGATCTTAGCATCAAAATAAGCACCAAGTGCCCTTTCATTACCAGTTCATCATGGAATTTCTGTTCAGGGTCATGAAAAATACTTGGCTACTTCCTCCTGATCTTACCGATGCAAAAAATACCTGTTTGGAAAGAAAGCATTCTGATCAAATATAAGTGAAAAAAAAAAAACCCACAATTTCTTCCTCCTTCCATATACTGTATTTAATCAGAAGGACTCAGAGACTTAATTAAATGTATGTGTTAAATTTCTCCATTTGATTATTTGTTTAAACAATCCAGTCTGCTCTTTTTATCTTAAAAAACTCAGAATAAGTTTTTAAAACTATTCTCCCTGTCTTTGGACCACACTCCCAGAATTCCCATACAATATGTGATAGAGGGCACCAAGCTGATTATATCAGTGCTAATTACCAGATGACTGCAAAGAATATAAATCCTTCTATTCCCCACCATTCAGTCTTGGATGAGAAGCGAAATGTTTTCAAGGAAAAAAAGCCCAAGAGAGTCTAGTTGCTTTTTGGAAAACCACCTTTGGGTCAATCATGGCCTGGATGATTGAAAGTCTCCATGGATATCAGGGAAATCAGTGCAAAATCTATAGTTATATTAATTACTTTATCGAATAGGGATATTTTGTAAATTGGGTTTGGGATAGAAGAAGATGATTGCAAGAATTTTCATCTTCCTTAGAAGGGCTGGGTTTGGGGATGTTTATTTTTCAAAAAGAAACTTCTCTGCCTCTTGTTAATACTTTTTTGAAGAGAGAATCTGATAAAATATTGGAAGTCCTTTGGATTCTTTCAATGACTGAGATTATACAAGCTTATTTTGGGTGTGAGGGCTATCAGTAGGATTTATGTACATTTAACTCTTGATGTTTTACTTTTCAAATTTGGAAATTATTTGTAAGTCCACATTGCGTGAAAAATGTGACCTCTTATAAAATGAGAACATGTTTTCAGAGCGTTTTGCAATACCTGGAAGAAATATTTCTTTGTGTGGAGTGGTACTCAAATGTTTCATATATTTCTTTTTATTAAAAAGAAAAAAAAGCTTTGCTCCTATTTTTTTTTAAGCAAAACAAGCTTTTCACGTGTGTCTGTTTAGCAACCATGCAACACTGAAACATAGATTACAGAATTTTAGACTCTGAATTGACTCACACCTGGAAGCAGGTGATGCTTGTTTATTTTTACAGCGTATCTCTCAAATAACAAAGCAGATAAATCAGCCTATTTTAAAGAACGTTTAAGGGATGTAATATCTTCAGAACATAGAATTCCCCAGCAAGCATGGCTTTTTGCTGAGAATTCTAAATGTAAAATCTGCACATCGGGAGATTGTGAAGTTCAGAACAAACAAGTGTTCAGTATTGGGGAGAAGGATGTGGACTAACATTCTGGCTCCTCCAGATGTTAGTACAGAACATATGTTTCTAAAATAAAATCCCCATAATCAGGTAGAACTAATGAGTTAGAACACTTGGGGGGTGGAGGCTATCCACTCTGATTCGAGAACAATGACTCCAAGCAGTTAAAAGTCCTGAAAATAGACTTACCTTATCATTTCTTTCACATAGAAATTTTAACCGCTGGGCACGCTTGTGCATAAATACTCCATCCAAATGGCCTGTCTCCACTGATCGTATCTCAATAGCTTTCTCACCCCAGCCCATTATTTGATTGGAGTGAATATAGGCTTGTCATAAAAGAAACAAACAGACAACTCATAAACATTCTGTAATATATTCTGATTAAAAAACAAAATGGCTTCCCCAGCAGGTATTATTATTCACAATGGAAATGTCAGAGGGTCAAAGTTCAAGACATCAACCTGATTCCATCATTAAAATATAGGAAAATAGCTAATTCTAACTTTGCTATTGTTCAGTTGCTAAAGTATGTCCGACTCTTCACTACCCGATAGACCTTAGTACCTCAGGCCGCCTGTCCTCCACTACTCAAACTCATGCCTGCTCCACTGAAGACTCTATTTAACCATCTCATCCTCTGCCATGTCTTTCTCCTTTTGCTTTCAGTCTTTCCCAACATCAAGGTCTTTTCCTATGAGTCCTCTTTTCTCATTTGGTGGCCCAAAGGACAGTCAGGATTGATTGACTGATTTGACCTCCTTGCAGTCCAAAGGACTCTCAAGAGTCTTCTCCAACACCACAATTTGACAGCGTAATTCTTGCTTACCTCACTCTAAATATATCAATCTATGTCACTGCTTTCTTTGCCTTTAAAGAGAAGAAGGAGGAGGAGGAGGAGAAGGAGGAGGAAGAACTGACATACCCACTGAAGTGGGCATTTCTCCCCACTGAAGCACCACATCTTTTGTTATGCGTCCATAGGTATTAACGTATACCCCTTCGTCCTCATAGCACACAAGCATTTCCATTCCATCCGTCTTGGGTAAGATGACAATGGCATGAGGTGTAATATTGCCCTGAATCTGTATATAGAACAGAAGATCCCCCAAATCAACATTAAGTCACATTTTCAGGATAAGAAGAGCCAACTTGCTTTGGTATAGGTCACTTTCCTTTGGAAAATAAGCAGATCAATCATCAGTCCAGTGATATTATAATATTACATATTATATATGTGCTTGCAGGATTTCTGACTGCACATTGGCTATGTCTTCTGACAAGCTTGCCAGAGTTATGCTATAGTCTACTCATAAGACAGAAGGTTTATCAAAACTTGGCTGACAAAGTATAAGAGCTCTGGGAATAACGGGAAGCTTCTTAAAGCTCAGGCTCAAATTAAGTTTGTTTAATATCTGAGACACACATTTGGATATATTCTTGTTTAAATCCATTAATATTAGCAGAGAAATTCTGGCTTAAGTGGTTCCACTTAATTGCATTTTATATTCGATATGCTATTCTGCTAGTTTGCAAAAACATGTTCATAGCTGTTTGTGGGCAAAAAAAAAAAGATTCTTTAACTAATAAAACAAAATTAAATATCCAATTCAGTTAAAAATGGAAGCAGCACTGAACAGCAGCATTCAATGTTAGAAATTATGTAGCTATAAATGGAAACAGTACGAAGAGTTTTCTGCAGCAGGACATTCCAAAGCTATAGCTATCATAAAGACCCTCCAGAGGTTTCTACAGCTGAATTATTTCTTTTGATGACAGAATTTGAAACAAAGACTTTACAGACAATACAGATCCAATCAGTAATAATTATGGCTAAATGGGATCAGACTATTATGGTTTCCTGCCCATCCCATTCACAAAAGTAACCACAGAGCAGCCTCAGACTTACATGACATGGTATGTAGATGTCGTAAGAATTGCCTGAATCTACATCAATAACATGAAAACCAGTATGTGACCCAAAGATGACTTTCAACCTTTGTCCTTCTTCTACTGTGAGGTCAACAAGCAATGGTTTGTGCTGAAGATCTGCAAAAGACTTTTAAAATCCTCTCAGTGAATTTTTTGGGGTGAGCAGCAAAATAAGTAAATAAATATCCTAATAATTAGAATTCAGTGGCAACAAAGCAACAGTCTTGACATTCTCCTTTTAAAAATGTGCTCTTCTATGTTTACTGGTTTACAGTCTCTGCAGATTTAGACAAAATTAACATTTTTAATATGTTGATTCTTTGGTGAGAAGCAAAAAAATTAAATAAATATCTTAATAATTAGGATTCAGTGGCAACAAAGCGACAGTTTGATATTCTCCTTTTAAAAATGTGCTCTTCTATGTCTACAAGTTTACAGTCTCTGCAGATTTAGACAAAATTAAGCTTTTTAAAATATATTGATCTATTGCAAGGAGGTCTAAAATTCCATAGGAAAGTTCCATGGGAGTTTTGCTTCTTTATTTTGAAGGATTTTTTTGAGAGTGAGCCCATTCCACACAATGCATGAACAAGAATTTCTTAATCCCTTTAAGAAAACTGTACTTTCCAAGGGCTACCAGGGTGATTTATTTATTACGTTCTGATATACAGACTGGAGAAGAAACTTGAATTCTGCCCCCATCCCTGCTGCAACAATTCTATAGCTTTTGTTACACTTAAAAACTGAACAGAAAGAGGATTTTAGGATTAAAGGGGTATCTACAGCTAAATAGGAATCCCTTTTGGGTTCTGATTTAATCCAAGGTGCAGAAGATCTTGAGAGTTGCATTGTTACTTCTTTTTTGAAACGAGCATTTCAAACCCAGCACATTTAGTTCTTGGACTAACGAGGCTGTGCACTTTCACTATTTATTTATTTATTTATTTATTTATTTATCTGTCCTACACATTGGTAAAAAAAATCAGTACACCAAATACAAGCTAGGCAAATATGACCTCATTGATGACCCTCACTCTGTCAAGGACCTTGGAGTACTTATATCAAAAGACAATGCTGTTAGCATTGCCAAAAAGGCATTAAGAGTTGTAAACCTAATCTTACGAAGCTTCTCCTCCAAAAATATAGAATTGCTAACTAGGGCATACAAAACCTTTGCTAGACCAATACTCAAATATAGCTCATCTGTCTGGAATCCACACTGTATATCAGACATTAATACAATTGAGCGAGTCCAGAATTATTTCACGAGAAGAGTACTACACTCCTCTGCTTGCAACAGAATACCCTACACCACCAGCCTTGAAATTTTGGGCTTAAGACAACCAAGAACTACACTGCCTTATGGCTGGACTTAAGCATAGTACACAAAATTATCTGCTACAATGTCCTACCAGTCAATGACTACTTCAGCTTCAACCGCAACAATACAAGAGCACACAACAGATACAAACTCAATGTAAACCGCTCCAAACTTGATTGCAGAAAGTCCAACTTCAGCAACAGAGTGGTCAATGCCTGGAATGCACTACCTGACTCTGTTGTTACATCCTCAAACCCCATCCTTTAACCTTAAAACTATCCACTATTGACCTCACCCTATTCCTAAGAGGTCTGTAAGGGGCATACATAAGTGCACCATCGTGCCTACCGTCCCTGTTCTATTGTCCCCATTTATCCGTACCTATTTCCTGTATTCATACTCATGTTTACTCTTATACCTATCACCTTGTAAGTGATTGACAAATCAAATAAATAAATAATAAATAAATATTTGCTTTTAAATTCCTTAGCGAAGAGCAACATTGTTACAAAAAAGTCAAAAAAGGGAAATAATCTAAGAAAAAAAAAATGGTTCAATTTTATCAAATTGTTCCAAGTACTCATTAGGCCTCTTTGGGATGTACAGATTGTAGTAGAGTAGCTTGGGTCATTATTCTAGCTCTTGTCCTAAGATGGAAGGAGCTATCACTTAAATCTTAAATCAAATGGCTAACTATATGGACTGCGATTTTTGCAAAATCCAGGACATTACTGAAGTGCTGAATCTTACAGACATTCAGATACATATGCAGCCCCATCAAGCATGGCATCCAGTTAGAGCACAGCTAGCAATTTAATAGTGGCATAATCAGATTTGCTTGCTAAGAACTTTAGTGAGTAAGAAAAGCGGCTCTAATGAGGTTTTTTTTTTTTTTTTTGCCAAGGGTGATTATTTGCTATAGGTAGCTAAATACCAGTATTGAATAACAGACATTTTTATCTGAAAAAAACCCCCATTAATAAATGTATGAGTATTTTTGGGGTGACACAAAACACAAAACATACCTTAAATGCCATAAACTTGTGATAAGGTTTAGGAGCCCAAGCATATATCTCTACAGCATTCTTTAAGGCAATCACCAAGAACTTGATTCTCTCATATTTCACTAAAATTGAAATAAAAATAAAATTTAAAAATATCCTATTTACCTAAACTGAAGTACAAAAATAAATCATTAAAAAAAGAGCATAGAAAATCAGAATCAGGCTCCTTCATAAGCCTGGATATCCTTTACACATGAAGGCAACCATTTTAATTTACTTGTCTATTTGTCACTCATATGGTTGCCCTATCTTAAGCAAATTAAAGGTGGCAACATGTTTTGAGCCTTTATAGTAATTAGAGAACTCCAATTAATACAAATGCAGGCATTTGAAGAAAGGCATGCAGTATCTGGAAGAAAACTGGATTTAAGCTGAGAAAAGTAATTTCACACATGACACTATCTTTAATACAGACTTCTTATAAACTTTTTAGTTACTTTCACCAATACCAACAAACCCCAATCTAGAAGGTCTCTGAAAGTAGGAAAATATAGGAAGGGGTTAATTTATGGTGTGCTGCATACATATCTCACACATTGGGAGGTTGAATGTATGCCATTTTGAATGCTACCCCATTCGGTCATCCATTGCCGTCAGATATTAAGGCCTACCTGACAATTGTCTAAGATATGAACTATACTGTGCATGTTTTTATATTTAGTTGGACTTACAAACAAAATGGACCTACAATCAGCTTCTTGGAACATAACCTGTTTGTAAGTAGAGGACTGTCTACATTCCTTCAGTAAGTAATATAAGATTTAAGGTTAGAACATGGTGAGCCAAAAATATTGTTTACGATAATGAAAGTAATTGATTTAAAATAGTAACTTCAGCAAATTTTGCCAAAACAAAGTAAGTCTATTGAAATCAACCACTTCCCCTCCTCCAAAAAAACCCCTTGATGTGGATCTTGTCACTGCAATGCTTTCAACTACTTGACAAGAACTAAGAGATTCATTTATTGATTAATGTTTTAGGGAAATTGGGAAATTAAGACAATGCTTGCCTATTTCACTCATGGTCCAATTTTACATATATGAATTGAGAACGACACTGGAAAACCAACCAATCCATAACAAGTCCAATATGGGCACATTCAACCCCCACAATAATAGGTCCTGTGAATCAGGTAGAGGATAATTTATGATGTGTTGTACATCACCATCCATCTTGTTTCAGAAAACTGTTTCTGCAATTGCTGGATTAGACACATCAAGGCTTCTATGGAAGATTTAGGGATTGTTACCAATGCCCCAAGAACATAGTTTGCTACATAGGACTTATGTGGTAGGAATACTGATTTTATGAGTTCATGTGCTCTGCACCCAAAAGAGCTTCCATCAGTACTTGTGTAATTGATTTATACTTACCAACTTTATAATGGATGCACCCTTCCAAATCACCTACAGTGATCCAGCCTTGTTTCTTTTCTACCTCTGGATCATTGTGCAATATTCTATTTCTTAACCATGAAAGGTAGTAAACTCGAAGCTTATTCTTCTTTCCTGTTGAGACACATAGCTCATTTTTTAATGATAGATAGACAGATAGATAGGTAGGTAGGTAGGTAGATGATTTCACCAACTATAGACAATATGTTTCATTCATTTGCTTTTTCCTGTTTCATTATTATGTTCAAGCAAGTTAATTTGGGGGATATAAGCTGTATTTTTTAAAATCCACAATACACATATGCATCACCAGGGGTGCTTCCTATTTCATTCTGTATTTATTTACAATTATTTACAATTACAATTCTGTAATTATTGAGTCTGTCATCTGCACCTCTATAACTGTCCTGGTTGGCTCTGCAACCAAACAAGACAGACACAGACATCAACTGATAATTAGAACTGCAGAAAAAACAATTGCTACCAACCTGCTTGTATCTTACAATTTATATTGTTTTATTTAGTTTCCTAGTATGATTTTGATTGCTTATTTAGTATCCTATGACTATCACTGTGTTATATCTTATGATTCATGATGAATGTATTTATGATGACTATGATCATGATTCATCACTTAAATCTTTTATGTACACTGAGAGCTTATGCACCTGAGACAAATTCCTTGTGTATCCAATCACACTTGGCCAATTAAGAATTCTCTTTTCTACCCTCTATCTCACCCAAGTGGACAAATCCTTTTGGAACATTACAATATGCTTGTGCTAGTCTTCCTGAATACTAAAATGTTTTATCACCATGTATTAAAAATGGCCACTGCTGGCTTTTCTACTACAGACACAGTCAAACTGATGCCCTCCAGTTATTAAACACATCAACATGCTTCTGAATCCAGGGATTTCTGGGGAAGGTATGGTGAGGTCCTCCAGGAGAGATACGGCAAACTGAAGATGTCTGTGAAAGTGGAGCTGATGAATGAGCTTCTGGGTTGAGCCCTCCTCACTGACGGACCGTAGATTGCGACTGTCCGTGGCTATGGTCCGTGCTCTTTTGTTGGAGAGCCCCGATCATTGCGATTAGGGGCTGAAGCTGCCTTGGAGGGGCGGTGGAGTAAGGGGAAGCCACAAGCCAGGTTGAGGGGAGAATCTCCCCTTCTGGGCTTGGTCTTTTTCCCCCGAAGACGACTGAAGCGGTGGTCTAAAATGGCCACCCCGAAGAGGAGGACTCAGCTGGATTAAGATTTGTGCAGGAGAGAAGAAAGAGGTAGATAACATCTGAACCAGGACAATTGGGCGAAATAACTAAACAAAAAGTACCCCGGGATTTAGGTAACATTGAACTTTTAAGAAAAGAAAAGTGAGTGGCGGAAATACAAAGGGACAGGAAAAAAAATAAGAAAATAATTTTGACAGCTAAGCGGGGCTTCGAACCGGGAAAGGAAGAAGCCGGAACTAAAGACTTAATTAAATTGGACTAAAATATTTCGGCAATAAACAGGCATAAAATAAAGCTGGACTTAAGATTGTCAAAAAATAATAATAATAAAATTTACAAATTGGAGACTGGATTGTGCTGGAATATTGAGGTTCGAAAAACCCTAAATAAAAAAATAGGGAAAAAGGTGAGGACTTTGCATAACGGAGAGTGCCATCTTCTGACAAAAACTTGAACCCAAAGAAAAGGGAAAGCATCCTGTTTCTGTATGAACTTGGGTTGATATAATGTTAAAGAAATATTGAAACAAAGTAAGAACCTTAGAAAGTGAAAGCTGAACCAGAATAAAGAAAGAAGCAAGGAAAGACTGATTGTGGGATTGATTGACGTTTTTGGTATAGACCCTGGCCTGGAACAATTGAGAACTTTAGAAAACTGGAAGAAGAAAGAAGGAAAGTAGAAGTGTTTTTTGTGGACTTCAACGATTATAAAATATAAGAGTGTGTAATGATGATATCTCTTCGTGAATTAAAAATGGAACTCAAAAATATGAGAGAATTACTACAGGAAAGAGGCGAATCACTTTGCTCTGTGTTAGAAGAAATGGAAATGGCGATTGAAGAACAAGAAGAAAGAACTTCAGAGGAGGAGGAGTCGATTCAAGGAGAAGCCATCTTAAATAGACAATTGACACAAAGAACACCACAAAGGCGAGGGGAAAGAAGGAAGGCTAAAAAGTTGAGATTTAAGAAAGTAATCAAAAAGGGGAATACCTGTGAAATTAGGAGAGGTAGAAAGATCCAGCAGAAAAGGGGAAAGGAAGATATCAAGAAAGAGAGGGATATAAACCGGAATGAGAAAAGATATGGGAAAAAGAGGGGGAGGAGAGGCAGTAAGAAACAGGTGCATGAAATAAAGAACTATGGAAATAGTAAAATGATGAAAAGAAATCGTTTTTTCAGAGATAATGGTTGATGAATTAAAAAGGGGATTCTGCAGGGTGACAAGGGGTAACAAGAATATATTTGCAATTAAAAAAAATACTTAAAAATAGGGTAATATAGATTATTAAAGGAGGGATAGATACTGATAACTCTTATTAGATGAATATATATCTTTATTTTTATTCTCAAAAGAAAAGTTAAGGTTTATTGAAGAAATTGTAATAATTGAAATGGATGTGTAGATGTTTAAAAATGAGGTTAATATCAGTGACCAGAAATTTAATAGTCAATTTTTTCCCTTTTACTTCTTTTGAAATTAGAAATAAAATTAAGGGGGGAAAATATGTTGTGGAATCCAAATGAAAAGATGTAATGATTATTATTGTAACTACTTAAAAATAATGGTTTATTGGGAATTAAGATGGGGGAATAAAGGTATATTTTAACCACTGAGGTGTCACACTCAAAGCAGTAAAAGGGGGGAAACTTATACTTGTTTCTTTTTCTTTTGTGTTAAAACTTGTATTAATCTAGAATCTATAGAAAGAATGTGTGATGGAAAGAAAATATGACAGATTAAAGAACTACTTAAATTAATAAGCTAATATAGACTATTAAAAGGAAGGAGAGACATTGGTAACTTTTTTTTTATTAGGCAAACATATATTGTTACTTTTATTTTTAAAATAAATATTAAAGGATTATATTTGAAATAATTGAAATGGAACGAAAAGATGTTTTGATTGAGATTAATGTAAGAGACTAGGATTAATTTGCTTGTTTCTCTCCTTTCGGAAAGTTTGAAATGGAAAAGGTAATAATAGAATTAAGTATGCATATATGAATGTATAACTACTGTCATATTTGTATGTAAAAGTGATGACCTGGAAATATGTTGTCCACTAAAAAGATTTTTTTGTTTTTATGTGAAAAATTGAATAAAATTTGTTTAAAAAAAGAAAGTGGAGCTGGTGAACATGGCAAAGACCAAGGAACTGATGGGCTCACACGTCCCTTAGAATCTCTCCAGTTAAACAGAGAATGAGAGATTACTCACATATATTCCAGATGGCTACTTTACACACAATCAGAGGAGGACAATTATTTTCCATGAGTATTAGCACTGATGGCCAAAGGGATTATAGTCCTCTTGCTTGCAAGCCTTTTGAGGGACACTAACCTCACTTTTTCTTTACTTTTGGAAATTGCCAATTAACCATCTTAAATCTATTAGTGTTCTTTGGAATGACACGTTTGAAAAACCTTCACTGGCCAGTTTATCTTCAACTCTGAACAAACAGAAAATTAATTATAAGCTTAAGAACTTAAAGAATTTGAAATAAACAGAAAAAGCTAAACGTAATATTGATCTAAGAAAGTTATAAAATGAAGATAAATTTGAAATAATGATTGCCGTTGTAGGATTTTGGAATTAATTATGAAAAATAAATAATTTCTCCTAGGAAATGGATTAATTTTGGTTATCCCGACTATTGTAAGTCATAACAAAGATAAGTTACTTTACAATTTTAGAAACTAGACACAAGAGGGACTAAAGAATCTAAACAGAAGGAAAAAAATAGGAGCCTGTTCTTGATTTCAGTTAAAACTGGACACACAGAATTGCAAAAATAAAACATGCATCAGAAATATTAAAGATCTTGGAAGAATAGAGCCAGAAATTAGTGAAGACTATATTAACATTAGTGAAAACTGTATTTCCTCTTCTCTTTATGTTTAGTTTGTATCATTTTTTTATATTGTAATCAGAATTCTTAATATAAATTATATTTAAAAAAAATCACTCTTCTAATTTAGCTTGCATGGTCAATGGCCATGTATCCTGATAGTACCATTTACCTATTGCTGCTTTAGTGAACAGAAATTACAGATAATTATCTATTGCTTTGTGATTATGAATATTTAATCAATTTTATGACTACTTAAAGTTAGCAAGCGAGGGAGCAAGGAGAATTTTCAGTGAAAAGCGCAAAGCCTAAGATCCTTTACTCCAGGGGTGTCCAACCGTGGCAACTTTAAGACTTGTGGACTTCAACTCCCAGAATTCCTCAGCCAGCAAAGCTGGCTGAGGAATTCTGGGAGTTGAAGTCCACAAGTCTTAAAGTTGCCAAGGTTGGACACCCCTGCTTTACTCTATCATCTCATCTTGGCAGCCCAGAAGGGTGAAAACCTGATAAAAGTACTAAAGAAACAAGCCATATTGGAAGCAGAGTCTTTCACAAAGAGAAGAGACAATCTGATCTGGGTGAGTGCTGAGGCCAAGCTATCCACTAGAGCAGGGATGTCAAACTCATGTTGTTGCGGTGGCATCACGTGACGTATCAGGACTTTCCCCCCCCTTTGCTAAACTGGGCATGGGCATGGCCAGCGGGTGATACGTCCCACCGCAAACTGGGAGTTTGGCAGCCCTGCACTACAGTGATGCCTTAAGAGTTAAGGGCTCCATTAGAAGGTGATTTGACCAAACAGAATCTTTTAAATCAGCAAATCAATTTGAGCAGGTCCCTCTGAACTGATCCAAGGATTTCACAGATCTGCGTGTCAGCATATGCTATTTTTGAACATACAGTAAGTGAGGTGGTTCATGCATTCATGTGAGCCAGTTGCAGTGATTTAAGACGTCGTGCCTGTTTTCTTCTTAATGAAATAAAAAAAATCTACTATTTGTTTATTTCTGTAGCTTATGGGACACTGTACATCTACTGTTCCATTTGACAATGGTTTAATTTTCCAATTCATCTGGAATGGCATGGAACAGACTGAAGGATACACAGGATGGTTGTGGTAAAACTGGTCTCCTGTTCTTGTTTGAATGAAAGGGAAATTAGAATCTAAACGTATGCTAGTCATTGCTAACGCAGAATGATCCAGTCCCAATCTTACTGGCTTCTTTAATCGCAACCTGCAAAATACACCTTGGCTTTCACTACAGATGGAATTACAAGTTTGGAAGACACCAGGAATATAATGGAAGCATGATATGGTCTTGCGATTATACCTGAGATAGTTACTAGGACGTTGAGGCCTTCTAACACGTCCATTTGTTGGAATCGTCTCCTATTGATCAGATTGTACACTTTTCCTTGTCCGCTCCGATCCAACAGCATAAGCCCATTCTCGGTTCCCACCAGCAAGTTTACACCTACATAAGGCAAAGGAGATGAAACAAAAATTGGGGTCAACGATGACAAAATATGGGTATCAAAGTACAGCTGCAACACTGCAGTTAACTCGCAAATCATTTTTTTAAAAAATAAGGATGAAAGTAATATTTAGGAAACATTTTTATTGTTTTTATAAAATGCATGACCACATTTGGAACAGCTCATCATCCTATGAGGCAAAATGGGTGAAGAATGTCTCTTCAAGACTGTTTTTGCAATCCGGATTTTTATATGAATGGTATTAAAAAAAATAGTATAATCAGAAACATCTGTTTCCATTTTAAGCTGGGCCATCTTATTCATTTGAACCAAGGGTCTCACTATTGGCTATACACTTCATTTGCTTAGGGTGGGGGTGGGGGGTCTTCAAACTTGACAGCTTTAAGACTTGTGGACTTCAACTCCCAGAATTCCTCCTCCAGTCATGTTAGCTCACAAATTCTGGGAGTTGAAGTCCACAAGTCTTAAACTTGCCAAGTTTGAAGACCCTTGGTTTAGGGAGAGAAATTAGGAAAGCTTTGGTCCTCCAGTCCTCCTTGACTTCAGTCAATTTGGCCTATGATCAAGAATGAGAGAAAGTCATATAAGAATATCTGAAGGACAAGACATGCAGCTTTCTTCCCCGAGTTAGGAATCCTTCCTAAGAGATTCATTGATTGTATGTGCGCCTTTAACTCAGTTTTGATACCATTGACACCATTGTTCAATGGCTAAATAATCAAGATATAGGGCCACAGTCTTAGCCACTCTAGTAATTACCTTAATATTCACCATTCATGGATTTTTCTACACTTGAAATCTAATATTTTCATCTTCTAGATACACTTCCTGAATGGACCTGAGTTTTATTTGAAAAGCACAAAGGATTTGAGTTCTAATGATGTTATTGAAAGAAGTGATTTCTGACTTTCCCATAAAAATCATGGAGGATGAAATGTATAGGATGCTACCCCCATTATGCAGTTGAGAAGTAAGCAAAATTATAAGCAAAAGAAGTCAAACAAAAGCACTGTCATATGACCTGTGTAGTAAAAGTATATATGTGTGGAACGGCATGTGTAGGATGGAGGTTCTTAGGTTCTCCTATTACATACAAACTACATCAGGAAAAAAATGCACACATACAGAGATCTTCCCTTTGAGGATAAAAAGAGCTGACTGAACTAAGTTGCTACAGCATGTGCACATTTGTTACCCTAGATGTGGATCTTCAGTGACTGGGAGCCAGGCTAACTTGAAAGCAGGCTAAGTAAGAAACCACCTTTATGTAACCTGCTAACCAAAGACAACTCAGCTACTTCAGGAAGAGAATGTTTGGATTCCTCTTACATCTAATTGCATTCTCTCATATACTGATTTTACTACTTCAAGCTGCCATCTTCTCTTCTGATAGAGAATATTTATAACTAAGAGTTGGAATGATGGGTCCATGGTGCTCTCTGAGCTGGGTTTTTTTCCCCTTGCAGACATTTCATTACCCAAACTAGATAACAACATCAGTGCAGTTTGAGTAATGAAACGTCTGCAAGAAAACCACTAAGCTCAGAGAGCACCAACATCCCCTCATCCTCTTTTCTTTCTAATATTTTCTTCTTAACCCGGTGACTATTATTTCCACATTAAAATCTCTATGGGGGCATGTATTTATAAAATCATTGAAGCAGAAAGAGGCTAGGACTTTGAACAGACGGCTGTATTAAACTTCATTTCCTACTCAAAGCTCAAGGAATTATAATTATTGCAGCTCTTGCCAATTTTAGGAAATTCTACTTTAACGTAAATTATATTAAATATACGATTTGCAAATATTCCAACTGCAATACCAGCAAAACCATAAAAACAGTCTCTGTTTAGACTTGATGAACACAGATGGTCATGGTCTACTTAAGGACTTGACATTTGCATGTTCATTTCCACATATCCAGTCAGAACTGCAATAAAAACACTGGGGTAAATTCTATTATCTTCTGAACAGAAGTATTTTTTCTTCTCCTTCTCTTTTAATCATATCAGAGTTCATTTCTACTATTTACATGAATAATGAAATGTATACCCCATAAAGCAGCACAGAGGATTTCTGAATTGAAGCGTTTCTTGTACTTTCGGATCTCTGGGGTGTCACTATGAGGACGGATGTTGGTGGGATTCACATTTACTACAGAAATTTTTCTTGCTTCATTAAGCTTGGCCTGTTCTTGCCTCAGCAGCTCACTGGTAAATAATGCTAAAAGGGGGGAAAAACACAGCAGCAGCTTTGTTAAATATGTAACTGAGGGATTTCGTCAGATTTTAATTGCACAATTCTGTAATGGTACAAAAGTCTAGGCAGCAGTGGGATCTTACTTGTTCCACTACCATTTTGGTGATTGCATGGTGCACGGATGCAGCTTTCCACACACCAGCTGAGGCCTGCAGTGCCAATCAATTGAGAGGATAAAGAAGAGAAAAGCGCAGGGGCAGGTGGGAAGGCCGATCCTGCACTTTCTCTTCTTTATACTCTCAGCTGATCGTTGGAGGCTTTTTTTACTACCAGATTGGGTGAACCAGTCCGAACCGGTAGCATATTACCACTGAGTCTAGGGTTGCATAGCATTCAATATGGTACCTGGGCATCTTGTTATTCTAATCATCTACATTTTAATAAATTCTCTTTAACTAAAAATAATGGAAAGCTGGTATGCTACAAGCCAAAGACCAACCCTAACCCAAATGTGTCCCATAAACTTTCTTGAACATTAAGAATAACGGGTAGGTGCAGGTCAAACATTTGTTTCAACATTGCCCCAGACTGAAATAGGTGAAAGACAAAGGGCATCTTGGTCTATTTGCTAAGGCAATTATTTTCTGAAGCTCTGAAGATTTCCTTTCTTTCCCTAACTCCCTGACAATTGATAGGATGCTTCAATCAGGAAGTGACTCTAGGCAGCTTACACAAAAAGATTAAGTCGTCAAATAAAAATAATAATGAAAAATAACAAAAAAAACAAAAACAGAATCAGCTGAAGAATATACTACAGACATCATGGAGGGTAAGGAGAACACAAGCATATTTCCTATCGATTACCATTGGGGATCTGATCATTTCACTCTTCTCCAAGGTCTATTGAAAGAACTAGTTGTTATGGCTTTATAGAAGCCCAACAGGATTGGAGCTATATGGACACCAAGGGACATATTATTTCACAGAGAAGTTGCAGCTACCAAGAAGATGCCTCATCTGGATCCCAGATGATGATTTTTTGGGTTGAGATTCCAAGTGAGATAAAAACAGGCAGAATGACAATCCTGTTGGTAAGTGGTCCCAAACTTTTTCAGTTTGGTGGCCCGGCTCGGGGCAGGGAGGTAAGTGACAGGTGCATGCGCACAGCTCCATTTATGCAAATGACATCCACACACAACCTCCACTCCCATGAATGGAGCTTGTGCACAATTCACACAAACAGAGCTTTGCACACGAATACAAGTGCTCCATCAGTGGAGGCTTTTAAGAAGGTACTGAACAGCCATTTATTAGAAATAAGTATAGATCTCCTGTGAGAGCAGGGGTTTGGACTAGATGACCTCCAAGGCCCCTTCCGACTCTGTTACTGTTTCACTATGTGTTCCTTCCTTATATCCTTCCTTTTGCTATCCATATATTTCATGCGATCGCTGTCTTCTTAATGACCCCATAATCCCTTGCGGGGTGGAGTCTGGGCAACTGAATGGAGCTGAGTGTTTACTGGCCAGATGCCCTTCCTGTCCCCAGTGTGGAGTTATATTCAGGAGATATAATCTCAACATGTCCAGAGAGAGAACTATCTGTCTCTACCTAGGATTGAACTCACAGCCTACTGATTGTGAGGCAAGAGCTCTACTTCTAGGCCACCGCACCACTCATCCATGTATTTCATGCGATATGCAAAATAAGTTTACCTGTAGCAGAGGATTCTTCATCATCATCTTCATCTTCATCAGTTGGAGAGGTCTGATACACTCTGGTGTCCACAAATGGGGCGAAAGAAGCTTTTGTACTGCTCCCCATGCCGTACTATAAAGGGAAGAACACAGAAATGATTCATAAGGTTGTCATCATCACCCTAATCACCCATGGTATCCTTGTGTTACAATGACTTCTATGCCCAGCTGAGCAGATCTAGGCTTGCTTGTTGGTATTTTCATTTAAGGACTACTTTAATGGTACAGATAATTCACTCCTGCAGCATCTAGCGGTGATTACATGCATAAATGTCCCTTTGTGGCTCATATAGCAGAGAGAGCTAGCATTTTTCTTTCCACACCAATGCTTCATTATCAAATAAGCATCACTGTGACTGTCTCTTTGGAGAGGCAAAATAATTAACCATCCTTTCCAGCAGAACCATCTGATATATTCAGTTGCATTTCATTGGGCGGTGAAAAAAACCCGAGGTGGCTACACTCGTGTGTGTGAACTCTTGTAGGTGGAACCTGGAAGAGCTTCATTCAAAATCCAGGGCAGGTACAATTTTGCAAAACCAGACGAGGAACTGGTCATTGTGGGTCTGTCTTTGAGTCAGTGTTGATGCCTGACAACTGTGCCTGGACACGACCTTGCAGTTTTTTTTGTCAAGGTTTTATCAAAAGTGGTTTGCTACTGCTTTCTTTTTAGGGCTGAGAAAGAGTAACTAGTCAAAGGTCAAACCCAGTTGGTTTCATGTCTATGGCAGGACTAGAACACACGATCTCCTGGTTTCCAGCCTAATGCTTTAATTATTACACCAAGATGGCATTATGTTAAGCTAGCATAGTTTATATAACTCATATATCTCCAGCTAGCATTGACGATTCAGTTGATACCTACGTTTTTATGGAAAAGCAGTTATCAACACCTGAGGGTTGAAAAGTTCTGAAACATACCTTCAAATTCTATAGAGGTTGTCAGTCATCCAGGTCATGGTTGCCCCAAAGGTTGTTTTTCAGGAGGCAACTGGATTTTCTTGTTTTTTGTTTTGAAGACGTTTCGCATCTCATCCAAGAAGATTCTTCAGCTCTGACTAGATGGTGGGGAATGGAAAGATTTATACTCCTTGCAGACAGCTGGTCATTTGCATCCTTTTAGAGGGTCGTTGAAGCACTTGGAGGTTTTTCTGTGTCCTCAGGGTCACCTGAGTAGCGCTAATGATTCCTGTAATCTGCATTTTTTTTTTCCTGGAAATCAGTTCATACTCCCACACCATTCAAAGGGTGTCAATCCCAAATTGTATGGCTAAAAGTCTGCAGAGATTCCATTCCCCACCATCCAGTCAGAGCTGAAGAAGCTTCTTGGATGAAAAGCGAAATGTCTTCAAAAGAAAAAAAACAAGAAAATTCAGTTGCCTCCTGAAAAATCGCCTTTGGGACCACCATGACTTGGATGACTGACAATCTCTACAGACTTTTATCTATACAATTTGGGATGAACACCCTTTGAATGGTGCGGGAGTAGGAATGGATTTCCAGAGGAAAAAATGCTGACCACAGGAACTCGGGTGATCCTGAGGACATAGATAAACTTCCAAGTGCTTCAATGGCCCCTCAGATGACCAGCTGTCTGCAGGGAATATAAATCCTTCCATTCCCCACTATCCTGTCACAGCTGAAGAAGCTTCTTGGATAAAAAGCGAAACGTCTTCAAATGAAAAAACCAGAAAGCCCAGTTGCCTCCTGAAGAACCCCCTTTGGGACATACTGTCAAATTGCACCATAGTGATAAAAGTGCAATCTTTAGTTATACAGATTGGCAGCTGCAAATTTTCTCGAAAACGAGTGGGACGGCATTCTGCCCCCTTTCTGTATCAGTGCCCATTAACATTTTTTTTCCTTTTCCCTAATTAATACATCCCCTTATTCTTTTCCTTCCCCAAGACCCAGAAAACAAGTGCACCCTCCTTAGTGACTCCCATGAAGACTGGGATTCTGCCATGTTTAATTTGTTTTCCAACGTTGTGGCCTAAAACAAATGTAAGAACTGGAGGCTACTTAAAAAGAAGGGGGATAGATTGTCCTTGATATACAACCATTCATTTAACGATGGTTTGAAGCTACAATGTCGCTGAAAAAAAAAAAGACTTATGATCAAGCCACATCAATAGGGAAGCCAGCACAGAAGGTCGCAATGTAATATTTAATGACTGCGGCAAAAAAGGCAGTAAAATTGAGTGTGGTCATATGATGCCTCACTTAATAACCATGCCACTTAATGACAAATTTTCCAGTCCCAATCATGGTGGAAACTGAGGAATTCCTGGATTTGTTTGGGGTTTTTTTTGGGGGGGAGGGATTTGTGTGTGTGTCCATAAACAGGAAATCAAAGAAAATGAATTCATAGTGTCTGGATGTTTTGTTTTGTTTTGGAAATAGTAATAGCACTTAGACTTCTATACTGCTTCACAGTGTTTTACAGCCCTCTCTAAGTGGTTTACAGAGTCAGCATACTGCCCCCAATGATCAGGGTCCTCATTTTACCCACCTGGGAAGGATGGAAGGCAGAGTTCAACCTGGCCTACTTGCCTCCAAAATCAAAGATAAGATTTCCTCGTGGAGGAAAATATCAAGTCCCGGAAGCTGGGTAAGATCAAGGAAGCAAGAACTGCACAGAATTCGGTAAAGTATCTTTAATGACAGTCTTGGGAAAACTGCCAAAGAAATTTCCAAACCACATCGACATAAGTGAAGTCACTAAGGTGGAGTCTCTTTGAATGATCTGAAATCCCTTCTTCCCAAGTTTCTTTTTTGGCATCTGAACTAAACTGTCATTTATGAGATTAGCTATAAATGGACTCCCTGGCTGGCTCTTGGCTGTTTGCTTATTTTCCCTTCTATTCCTTTTGCAGCCTCCTTACAATCTCACTGATATGTTCCTTTCAATAGCTGCAAAGCCTGTGCAAGGGCTAAGCTCTTGATTCCCACCCCCCACGCCCGTATGCTGTTTATCCAGGGCCTGCTATATTTATGACCTCTATTAGGAATCATAATAATAGGAAGCAGCAAGGGGTGGGAGGGAGGGGAATAATTTTCACCAGAGCTGTTGGATTCCTTTTCCTACAATTTATTTCAAAAACCACTGGCATCTGGCACCATGTCTACAATCCAGGATAAAAGCCGTACAGGTAGTCCTTGGCTTACAACTATTAATTTATCAACAGTTTTAATTTACAACGGCACTGGAAAAAATTACTTACGATCTGTGGTGAGCGGATTGAGATATGGTGGCGCAGTGGCTAGAATGCAGTACTGCAGGCTACTTCTGATGACTGCTGGCTACCTTCAATTTGACAGTTTGAATCTCACCAGACTCAAGGTTGACCCAGCCTTCCATCCTTCTGAGGTTGGTAAAATGAGGACCCAGATTGTTGGGGGCAAATATGCTCTGTAAAATGCTTTAGAAAGGGCTGTAAAGCACTCTGAAGCGGTATATAAGTCTAAGTGCTATTGCTATGATTTATCACAGCAAACCCAGAGTTGTGTGATCGAAATTTGGGTACTTGGCAAGTATTTATGACAGTTACAATGTTCCAGAGTCACGTGATTTGTTGGCTTCTGACAAGCAGTCAATGGGAAAAGCCAAACTTGCTTAATGACCACATGATTCGCTTAACAACCATGGCAAAAAAGATCGTATAATAGGGTGCAATTTACATCACAACTGCCTTGTTTAGCAAGGGAGACTCTATTCCAAATGGGATTGAAGGTCGAGGTCTACCTGTCATCAGAGAGATTATACTGGATAACTCAACTACCCAGTGTACTAGCTCTGAGGTATAACCCAAATCATGGAAAAGTCTGTTAAAATACATAAAGGATTTGAATCTTTGATTAATTTGGAGGATGCCATCTAAATTTCCAGGAAAAAGAAGTAGAGTAAGAAATGGATTAAGCAAAAAGATTTTAGAAGGAGCATTTCACAAAATATTTCATCACAACCCCTAGATATTATTAATGGTTAACTGTAGGTGGTTTCAAAATTTGGTCCTGTCACGCCTTAATGGCAGTGCCACAATTGTATAAACTACACAAAAGTATGGAATTTCTCTGCATTTGGTTGCATTTTGTTGGGAAACTCATTCCCCGGTCGCATCCTAGTTTGGTTACTGCCACATACTTTACACGGGCTGCCCTTGGTGACCATCTAGAAATTACTGCTTGTTCAGAAGACACATGTAATTTTGAGCACCCCATGGTCTGCCCATGTTCTACCATTGCTTTGTAAACTACACTAGCTTCCCATTCACTTTAAACCCTAGATGGCAAAGGGCTAGGTTACTTGTGGGCCACTTCTCCCTGGGGCATCTTCCCATTTCACTAGGTCTTGTACAATGGGCATACTCCAAGTCCCTTCCCTCAAATGTTACCTGTTGGTGATACCTAGACAATTTGCCTTCTTAGTAAGTGCCCTACAATTTGGAACACGCTTTCCCATGAGATCTGTCAGGTTACTCTCCTCCTGGCCTTCCAAAAGGTTTTTCCCACAAGCTTTGGGGTGGTGAGTTTGGAGCCCATGGAAGCTCTACAGTTCATTTGGGATTATGTTGTGCTGGAATGTTCTAGGACAGAGTTCCCCAACCTTTCCGGATCTGCGGACTGGGCTGTGTGTGTGTGTGAGAAGAGATGGTTCCGTGCAAATGGAGTGCACACACATATGCTTGCCTGCCGCTTGTACAAGTTGGGATGTGCATACATCCGTATACTTGCCTGCCACTTTCACGTCTTGGTTGGGAACAGCTCAAGACCAGGTAGTGGGCTGTGTTCTGGGAGGCTTTTATGCTTCATATCATTTTACTTTTTTCGTAAGCCACCCAGGATTATGTTACATAAGATGGGGAAGCTATACAAATCTTATTTATAAACAAATCAATAAAAATAAAATGAAATGTGTGGTTCTGGGAACAGAGTGGGACTGGTCAATGAAGCTCTAGTCCCTTTTCTGAAAACTCTGCTTCACAATGGTAATGGCTCTAAATATTGCAAGAACTGCAGTTATTTCTTGTGTACCTATATGGCACTGCACACCAGTATTTCTAACAAGATTGTTGAGGATCTTGGAAGATTTGGAATTTTTCCAAAATGATGCTTAGTGCCACAACAGCACCATTAGTAATGAGAACGTTTGAGCAAAAGTAGTAACGATTTCCTTTTCTGTAATATACTTCCTGTTCCATTTGGGGGTTTTATAGCTACCAACACGTGGGAATGTTTGTATCTTGGGAGTATTCTAGCTTCTTTCTCATTCTTTTGTAACAGGAGAAAAAGTACTGCAGAGATTCTGCTTGTCATCTTAATACAGAATGCAATTAAGAAAAGAACAGGAAAGCTGCCGCACTCAAGAGTGCCTCTATAAAACAGAATGCTACAAAGCGAAACAAAGGGAAAGAGACAAGTGTCTAAAACCCAAAGGGCCTCTGCTACCTACTTCAGCCACTGGCTCCATCTCTTGCCCATGGGTGGAGACTCGCCCCAAGCCCTCAGTCGGCGTGCCCGCAGGTGAGTGGCTTTGTTGCACTAGATCGGGAAGGTTGACATGGCCAGCAAAGCCATTGCTGGCTGGGTGGCCTGAGCGCTTGTGGTCACCAGAAGTCTGCAGAGACACAAGTTATATGGAAAAGAAGAGGAGGAGGAATTGCAGAAGGAAACAAACAAACAAAAAAACACAACCCAAGCTTGCCATATCAACCCACATTCTTAAGCAAGCACGAAAACAAGACCCCTGGTTTCTTGACGTACAACATGCAGCAAGAGGCAACTATCAGCAGAGGTGACATTAGGAGGGCATGCAACACAAAAATGAATTCACAGGCCAGCGAGTTGGTGGGACAGCATGCTTCTACAGCAGAAGAAAGATGATTATGATCTTTTATTTAAAAAAGACCGTGAATCTAGAAATGCTAGAAATTTATACCAATGGCAAAAACTATCAGGTAGGTGACAGGATGCAGAAGAAATATTATAGGACAGTGGAGTCAACATGGTTTTCATGTTTAAAGCAAGTGTTTGGAAGCTGTCAATATGGAAATGCCTACAGGTTGCATGGCAGCTGACAACCAGAGTAGAGGTGCTGACTGTAGGATATAGAGCTTTCAAATGACTGGCACAAACAGAACAGCCTGATTAAGTGTCCTATCAGGATCTCAGGATTCTTGCACCACTAGAGCTGTGTCCCCATAACACGGTTATTGCAAGTGTTGCCTAGTGTGATACTTGCCCTCACTGCAAATTCACTGGGCTTCTTTACTGGGCCAGAGATAAGTTTAGAAATAAACTGGTGGGAAAAATGGGAAAAATGTGGATCTGAATGTAGTTTCATCATAATGTGCTTGCCATCTTCTATATAGCATCTTACATTAACAGAATTAACAGAATGTGTTGACTTTATAAGAAGGCATATGAAAATGTGCTTGACACAATTATTTTGTCACATTCTTCATCTTTGTGTGGCAAGATTCAATTTTGACAATGCTTAACAGCACAGAGCAACTATCTCATGGGAAATATAGTAATATCCAATATCTGCTGCGTTCTCAGACTTGTAATATTAACATTTCCCTTACAGAAACTTTCTCCAGCTAGCTGTCCTCCAGAGGAATTAGTCTTCAATTCTATATTACCTCAGCCTACCTGGCCTATGATGACCAGATTAGGACAGGTAATCCTTGATTTTACAACAGTTCATTTAGTGACCATACAAAATTACAGCAGCACCGAAAGAAATGATTTATGACCATTTTTCACATTTACAACCGTTTCAGCATCCCCATGGTCACTTGATCAAAATTCAGGCACTTGGCAATTGACTCATATTTATGATGATCACAGTGTCCTGGGATCATGTGATCACCTTTTTGTGACTTTCCTGACAAGCAAAATCAATGGGAAAACCAGATTTGCTTAACAACCACGTTACTAATTTAATGACTGCAGTGATTCACAACTGTGGCAAGAAAGATGGTAAAATGGGGCAAAACTCACTTAACAAATTTCTCATTTAACAACAGAAATTTGGGGTTCAATTGTAGCCGTACGTTGAGGACTACCTGTATGAAAATTTAAGGCAATCTTAGAAAGGGACCCAACTGGAAAAGCTACTTCAAAGGGACTTTAGAAGTAAATGAACTTCTCTATTCTCACCAAATTTCTCCCCTTCTGCATGTCAACTTGGGGATCATCTATCAAGGATTCAATCACTTCCAGGGATGGATAAGGGGAAGGGATGGGGGGGTTGGTCTCAAAATCTCCATATTTCCTCCCTAAAAATGGGCCAAAATGTTTCCCTTGTACAGTCTGGCAATGATACTAATGCAGTCTTTGGAGCCCCCAAAATAGGGATCCCACACAGATCCCGCTCCTGGCTTGGTGTGTGGCATAAATCCAGTTATGAAAAAATATTAAGTCAAGAAAAGGACTAAGCTAACCTCTGCTGTCTGATAACTTATCTTTGGTTCCTTCTAGTTTAGAAGCCAATGGGGAGCTCTAAGTTAGTACGATACTCATCCAGATCTGGGCCGGGAAGTTGCCTGGAATTTTATGTCCCTTTTGATGTACAGTTTTTACCATGCCAGCAGGATCCACTTGAGTAAATGAATGATAATATCCTTTCTTACATGTTCTCAGTGAATTGGTTTGGAAATAAATATCCCAGCTTAATACGTTTCAGAAGGAGAGTTTGCATGAATCCCACTCACTGCCTATTAAATGAACTGTATAGAACTGGTCTTGGTTCCTCTCTCCTCTCCTGACATCTAGAGATCTTTGCTGGTATCTAGAACCTGTTAGACTATGTCTTAACTGAGAAACCAAGGATCAGCCTTGGGTCTCTGATGCACTATATGAAACCAGGCTTTTAAGTTTATTAATAAAACCATCATTTGCTGTTTGGGTGTAACAGAGAAATGGTATGAATTAATTTTGATGCAGCTACCAAGATTGGCATGCAAAGAGAAAAAATATTGTGTGGGACAAGGGTAGCTGATAGGTTGTTTGAGAAAATATGTTCTATTCTGGCAGGATCACTGCATCCAAAGCAGAAATCGGGATTTATATCCTGGCATGGGGCAGTTGTCTGGTATTTTGCCTACTAGCTTTGAAATGGCATGGTAATTATAAAATAATTTAAAAAAATGGCAAAATGGCATTTTATTTTAACCACATGCTTTTGGCTTGTAATAGTCTTGGCCTCCTTGTATCCAGTCAGTCAGGGCCATGTTTAAAAAAAAAAAAGGTGGGCCTGGACAAAAAAGGAAATTTTGTTTTCACTGTGTTTCAACCTCGTCAAATCTGTTCCTATTTAAATGCACACCTGACCTACTTTAGCTGGGATTGCTTCCCATGGATTTAATAACTTCTCCTTTCAGTCCTCTTCATTCCAGTTGGCAGCACTTTTGGAAAGCCTTGCTGTTTGTTTGTGCATAAATCAAGAAGTTGTGTCCAGCTCCGGAACGTTACATTGTGTATCTCTGCACTAATATTAGCTTGAAAATCAAACAAAACAAGTCACCGGTTTTTCACAGAGCCACCAACAACATAAGGTGTTGGTAACTCAAGCCTTCTGGGCTATGTAGTCTGGAATTTATCAAAACCACTGGCCATTTTTCCAAGCTATTCTTTTTCACAGTGGCTAAAATAGAATAACAGAGTTGGAAGGTACTTCAGACAAATGGTTATCCAATCTCTTCTTAGTGAGTGTTGAAGCATTCATGACTTCTGGAGAAAAGTTGTTCCACTGATTAATTGTTCTATCAGGAAATTTCTCCTTAGTTCTAGGTTGCTTCTCTCCTTGATTAATTTCCACCCATTGCTTCTTGTCCTACCTTCAGGTGTTTTGGAGAATAGCTTGACTCCCTCTTCTTTGTGGCAACCCCTGAGTAGGCAGGCTACTCTAAGTCGAGGTGCACAAGTAGTTTTGTGTTTCACCTGCACAGATTAGTAAGTTTCTTTTGGTCCCACAGAGCACACAAGCTTAGTTGCATACTAGTTTCAATGAAGTTTAGGTGCTTCCATTGCAGCATCCCTTCCTTTCCCCCACTTCCATCTATGGTTCAATAAATGCAATCTAATCTAGCAAAAAAAAAAAAAAACTCTATTCTTTCTGCTAGCCTCTGTTGGCAATGAAAAAGGGGAAAAAATGAAAAAGAAAGCTAGTTGATGCTATTTTAGCTGAATTACAAGTCTGGCAGAAATTGTCAGCAGTGTGTTACAGCTGCAGCAACCTGCTGTTTGTGCCTAATGTGCCACTTATTAAGGGAAGACTCTAGAGCAGGGTAATGTACCTGAAAGAGATTACCCCAGGCTGCATAAACGGCATCTGCCACAATTCTTAAAACTCTCAATTTAATCAGAGAGCAATGATTTATTTAGGGGAGGACAAAGAAAGAAGGGGGGAAGGAGAAATAGAAATCCCAGGCAGTCATCACAGGATGGTTCTTTCAGACACTTTTGCAAAAAAGAGGACTACACAGAGAAAACACAAATGCAATTTTGCACAAAATTTTTGCCAAATGCAAAGAGAGAGAGAGAGAGAGAGAGAGAGAGAGAGAGAGAGAGAGAGAGAGAGAGAGAGAGAGAGAAGAGAAAGAAAGAAAGAAAGAAAGAAAGAAAGAAAGAAAGAAAGAAAGAAAGAAAGAAAGAAAGAAAGAAAGGAAGGAAGGAAGGAAGGAAGGAAGGAAGAAAATGAATGAAAGAAAATAAATAAGTAAATAAAGACAGAATGAATAAAAGAAAAAGGAAGGAAGGAAGGAAGGAAGGAAGGAAGGAAGGAAGGAAGGAAGGAAGGAAGGAAGGAAGGAGGAAGAAAAGAAGCCAGCTTACTATATTACCCTTTCTATTGTACTATTTTGGTAAGCTCACATTTTATGTCAACAAGTTGGGAGACCTCCGCTATCATCTGAATTATGTCAGTATCTTATGTCTAGTTTGCACAAGAATCATATTTTAAAGAGGAAAAAGGATGTGTAAAGTAGAAGACTTTCATAGAGTGTTTTACAGCAGGTCTTTTATCAGCAGATCTTAAAACACGAGGTGCTGCCAACGAAATCCAGAGGAAGAAAATACCAGAACTTACATATAGTTCTATTACAGTCAAATTCTATTACTAAACTGCATCGGGCAAGGACTGTTTAAGACTTAGAAGATACTTACTGCAAAGTCACAAAACCTAGATTGAAAATCTATCTAAGATGCCTAAACTACTATTTAGGTGACAATTTTGCCAGCTATATTTTCTCCTTCCCATTATAGATGCTCTCTTCCATGTCTACCTGTGAATTTTCAGGTCACAAGGTGAAAACAGATGTTTAAAAGTAACCTATGAGCCCTGGAGGATGTGCCTGCTATTACCACTTTGAGGGCTTTCAGAAGTAGAGAAAGTGCCAGCGATTAGCTTGACAATTACATGGACATGTACTCTGTACAAAGAAATACCCTCAGATCAGAAGAAGAGATTAGATAACCATTTGTCTGAAGTGGTGTAGGGTTTCCTGCCTAAGCAGGGGATTGGACTAGAAGACTCCAAGGTCCCGTCCAACTCTGTCTATTCTATTCTATTCTATTCTATTCTATTCTATTCTATTCTGTTCTGTTCTGTTCTGTTCTGTTCTGTTCTGTTCTGTTCTGTTCTGTTCTATTCCGTTCTATTCCGTTCTATTCCGTTCCATTCCGTTCCATTCCATTCCATTCCATTCCATCATTCTAGCTCCTGCCACCACAATGAAAAGACAGATTTAACAGATTAACAGAGTTGGAAGGGACCTTGTACATCATCTAGTCCAATTCCCTGCCCAAGCAGGAGACCCTACACCATTTCTGACAAATGGCTGTCTAATCTCTTCTTGAAAGCCTCCAGTGCTTAAGCTCCCACGACTTGTGAAGGCAAGCTGTTCTATTGGTTGATTGTTCTCATGGTCTCCTTACTTCTAGGTTGAATCAATTTCCATCCATTATTCCTTGTCTGGCCTTTGGGTGCCTTGGAAAATAGATTGACCCCTTTCTCTCTCTGGCAGCCCCTCAAATATTGGAAGACTGCTATCATGTCTCCCCTGGACTTTCTCTTCACTAGACTCGCCATGCTTAGTTCCTGTAACGGTTCTTCATATGGTTCTTCTAAGACAACAGAATATGGCTAGAACAATGCTGTCACTGTACCAGAATTAAAATTAGCTGTGAACCCCATCCTTGCTTCTAAAAACTATAGCTGGCTTCAACAATAAGCAACACTACTGTTTCTTCACAAAGGGAAGTGGGTCATTTAATATCACAGATGATTGCTGGACAGTGCTGGAGATCTTCATGTAAGGTGTCAGGTATACTTGTGATTGATACACTGATCTCCCCTTTATTGCTTGGGTGCTGTCCTTTTTTCTTAAGATAGGAGTTCTGACCATGAATCATCTATTTCCACTTGTTCAGGTTTAAGAAGAAAAAAAAAGATAGATGACCTTTCTTTTCCCCAAGATTGTTTTCATGATGTATAGATAATGTTTTGAAGGAAGAGAGGGAAGGAATGGCACTAACTCATGAATGAAAGACAGAAGGGGGATTAAAGAGAGTGGATCTGAATCAATGGGTATCCCCGTGGGACAAAACAAGACAGAATATGGGCTGGGCTCATGCCCTTAGCTAAATTATCCCGCCTTCACTTGCCTCCTACAATCTGACCTTTTGTCCCGACAATATCATCAAGCAAACCTACTCTTTTCATACAAGGAGAGGAAAGGAGTATTATTTGTCTGGGAGGAGAAGGAAGCAGCCTAAGCAGGAAGCAGCCTAAGCAAATGACGTTTGGCGTAAATGTCTATGGAGGTTCTCAATCAACCCAGCTCATGGTTGTCCCAAAGGTGCTTGAAAATGTTTCCTTTCTCCTCCAAGAAACTGCTTCAGTTCTAGAACTGAAGAAGAACTGAAGCAGCTACTTGGTGGGAACAAAAAAATAATTCAAAAACAACAACAACAAGAAAATCCAGTTGCCTTTTGGAAATGCACCTTTTGGGGCGATGTTTAGTGCAGTTCCTTATCATCAGGATCTGCCAGATATTAGGAAAAGTTTATCTATCAATGGCAGGATATTAATTATGGTACCCCACAAAGAGGTGTAGCTTTGCCTCAATAACTTTTACTAAAGCCTTCCTTTTGTTATATTTGTGCAATTGCCTTGTCCCCGTTATGTTTACAAAAAAGCAACACAAGTGTACTTTTCACCACTGACTTTTACAGGGGGCCTTCCTTTTCTTCTCACCAAGGAAAAATAATTGGTGTGCTAAGAATTATAATTAATCTAAATTAGCAACTGAGAATCTCTTCCATATACAGGCAATCCACGACTTACAACCACAACTGAGGCCAACATTTCTATTGTTAAGAGAGACATTTGTTAAGTGAGTTTTGCCCCATTTTACGACCTTTCTTGCTATGGTTGTTAAGTGAATCACTGCAGTGGATAAGTTAGTAACTCAGCTGTTAAGTGAATCTGGCTTCCCCATTGATTTTGCTTCTCAAAAGGTCGCAAAAGGTGACCACATTTTCTTTGGGACACAGCAAAGGTCGTAAGTATGAACCGGGTGCCAAGCATCTGAATTTTGACCACATGACCATGGGGATGCTACAAAAGTTGCAACTGTGAAAAATGGTCATAAGTTATTTGTTTTTCAGTGTTGTTGCAACTTTGAATGGTCATTAAATGAACCTGCTGTAAGTCGAGGACTACCTGTAGTATGTGAACCAAGTTTCTTTTTCACTTTCACACTCTCAATTGTGTGCAAATTGCTTGCTTTAAAATCAGTTTGAAAGAAGATGAAGATCTGAAAACAACCTTGCTATGTCCTACAGTGTTTGGTGCTGTTTATAGTTAAGACACATCTTTTGTTTAGATTTTATAATTATACTAATCAGCTGCAAACCAGTACAGTTTAATCAATCACTCTGTGCTCAGAGTACACAGTGTAATTATTATTCATAGCCTACGAAGACATTATCTCTCAAAGGCACTGCTGAGAAGAAATGGTTGCCACCCACTTACCTCCCTTATCATTAAAGTCCCTTCTCTTGAAATACTGCTAAATTTGTCAGGGTGGGGAGGCTCCAGACCACCATGGCTCGATACCATTCCTAGATTGTAGGACTCATTGTTGGCTGGCATTCCCGTTGGTCTGAAAAAGAGGAGTTTTCAAAACAAAAAGAAAAGAGAAAGAAGTAGTTGGTTTCTCGTGATAAATTCATGACGACTATAGGAAAAAAAAATTAACCTTAAAAGATTTGTAATTGCCAAGATATAGAAAAACCAGGATCAGAAGCTAAAGGATTCTATCTCATGTTCCCAAAATGCCGGTCTCTCTCATTCTTGGTATCTATTGCCTGAAAAAGCAATTTCACAGTTCTGATCCCAAACTTGTGTTGTTGTTGTTGTTGAAAGCTTGACATTACATTTTCAGTTTGTCCTGTGCTGCTTCCTGTCATATACGGATAACTCTGGCTGCTCCATGGAATGTATTTTCTGAACTAACTTCAAGGAGAAAGACAGGAGAACTGGATGGTGTCTCTTTAAATGGGAAACATGTATCCAATGTTATCATGTTCCCCCCAAGCTGATGCTGAAAAGGCCTTAAGGCATACACTGGGTACCAGTGGTGGGTTTCAAAGAGGTTTACCCCCGGTTCGGTGGGTGTGGCTTGATGGGCACGCTTTGTGCGCACGCAGACACTTTGCACATGCGCGCACCAAACATGCACTTTGTGCATGCGCAGAGGCTTTTCTACTCACCTCCTGTAATCCCTGTAGCTTCAACAGCTGACGCGCAGCAATCTGCTGTACCGCGCAAAGCAGCTGCGCTTCAAAAGTAGGGAATAAAGGTCAGTATGGGAACCCGGGTGGGTGGGCAGGCGGGCCCAACATCAGCTCATCCAAGAGAACCAGTTCGGTCTCAGCCGATCCTTGGCGCTATCGGTACACTAGCACCAGGCCGAACCGGTAGAATAGCACCACTGCTGGGTACCCAGGAACAGGGAAGCAGGGAGTTGATCTGGTGGTTGGTCACTGCATCATAATCAAAGCTGTACCTTCCATTCATACATAGCTATCGTGCTCATATATAAAAGAGCTTTGATTACAGTACCAGAATAACAGAATTGGAATGGACCTTGGAGGTCTTTCTTTTTTCTTTTTTTCATTTATTTATACACTTTTCTTTTACATGCACAAGTGCTTTGTGAACAGTATATTGTCTGGGTCAATTTGCTTACGCATAATAATATTTATCTATTTTCTAATCTCTACCTCTATTGTCAAGCCATGGATAAAACAAGTTCCATGTTAGAAAATATTCTGTATCTTCTTTATCCTTTATCTTTAATGTCAACCTATCCATTTCTGCACAAGCTTGATTTTTTTTTTAAATTACACTCTCTTCTGTAGGTATTTCCTCATTTTTTTCCAGTGCTATGCAAATATAACTCTTGCTGCTGTCAAGACATGCAATATTAAGTATATATTCCCTTTATCATACTTTTCTGGTACTATGCCTAACAAAAACATTTCTGGCTTATGATCAATATGTTGCTTTAACATTTTTTCTAACCACGTGTGCATTTTCGTCCATTTTTTTTTGCCTTTGCACATGTCCACCACATGTGATAATATGTGCCTTGTGTCTGATTGCATTTCCAACATTTGGCGGACATGTTTTGGAACATCTTTGCTAACCTCGCAGTTGGCAGGTGGGGTTTTGGAGGTCTTGTAGTCCAACCCTCTGCTCAAGGAGGAAACCCTCTACCATTTCAGACAAATGGTTGCCCAATTTCTTCTTAAAAACGTCCAGCGATGGAGCACCCATATACATCATCACACACCACAATTTTGTACTAGTTTCAAGTACTCATCATAACATTATAATTCATATTATGAGATTCTTCTTGCCTTCAGCAGAAGCTAGACGAATGGGATTAGCAAGAAGGAATGTAATGTTATATGACTACATTTCAGACAGGCAGTTCTTGCCACACATAGGCTATTTTCAAAGTTATTCCCTCAGCTAGCATTATTGTCAAATCATACGTCCCAACCGGGCCGTTTTTATTTTTGACAGCTCTCCAACATAAAATTGCAATACAGAATATTTTTCACCACATTAAAAAAAATACAAATAAACTAATTGCCTAAACGTCAGCCATATGTTTTTGGTTGACGAATGAAAATAAGCAACAGCTGCATGTTTCTGCCTGAAGGCAGATATTGACCTAGTTAACGTTTATAGAAAGATAAATTAAAAGATGCTCTGATCATGAACTGGATGGACTGTTGAATTTGGTTAGCCTTCGGAATTTCAAGAAATCACTGAAGTGTGTGTTGATACAAATGGCAATGACATGTTCAAATATTAAAGGTGGAGCCTGCCAAATAAAGTAACAATCTCTATCTTTGAAATTGTCATGCCCCTGTTGGAATCTGATTCTGAGGGGGAGGTCATGCAGCTGACAGGGAGTGGGATTGTGGCTCTGGTGGCTGTGGAAGAAACTGGGGAAGGGTACAGTCCAGCTTGGCATTCAGAGGAAGACCCAGGGCCACTCCCTCTTCATCCTAGGGCATGCAGGGAGAAACGGAGAAGGGAGCAATGTGAGTTATGTGGGTTACGGAGGAGAAAAGGGCCCTGATTCCCTACATTAGCTGCAGCTGGGGAAAACAGGATTTAAAAAGGGTGTTTGCACACAGTACCTTGCTGGAAGCAAAGCGTGAATTATCTTTGTTTGTCAAGTCTTATCTGGGTTCTGGTGTCCTCCCAACTGTGTGTGTGTGTTTCGATATCTTTTGAAGTCTGCAATTCCTTATCCTGCCCTATCCCATTAATTGTTGCAGCATAGTTTGTGTTGGCTTTTATTTATAATTTATATATACTTTGGGTTTGGACTGAATTTCTTCCCTTTAAAAATTGTTCTTGGGAGAGTTTTTTTCTCCAGCCGAAGGTAACTGGACATTGGGGGCAAAGTTGGAGGTATTAAAGGGACTTTACCTACTTGTGTGACCTTGTTGCTTTTGTGCCACACCCCAGGGGGTCATCACAGAAATACAGAAGAACTCAGAGAAGGTTCTTTAAAAAAAAAATCTGGGATTTTTCAAAAGACCATTCCTAAATTCTTCAGTATGCGAATGAGAAAGAATGCATTAGAGCAGGGGTGTCAAACTCACGGCCCGTGGGCCAGATGCATCCCACAGGGTGCTTAAATCTAGCCCATTGGGCCAGCCTGGAAATATCAAAGGACCAACCCACGGTGCCTCTGCTAGTGAAAACGGAGTACAAAGGGGCTGTGTGCTGCCCCCCACACCCCGTTTTGGCCAGCAGGGTTCTGTAAGAGGCATTTGTCCCATTTCTCCCACCCCCGGCTGGCCTATAGAAGAACCAATGCTGATCTGGCCCTTGAAGAACTCGTCTAACACCCTTGTATTACAGAAATACATTCCACTGACAGACAGGATTGACTGTTGCTTTATGGAGCCCAAATTTACTATTTCATAAATTCTGCATTAGGAACTCCACTTCAAGATGGAGATGTAGGGCTTGGACAGCTAGGTCTTCCTGAGTAAGAAGTCTCATTCAGTTAACTTGCTCAATGAACCTCATATCATTGGAGGAGTGGGCAATTCACTTTCCCAAGTGGCCATGTGAGAAACTGGGACTGTTAAGTTCCGCTACCATTGCCACTACCACCACTACAATCCTGCCGCCACCACCCCACCACTGCATGCCAGACAGGGACAGCCAAAGGACCAGACATAGCCCGTGATGCATCAAATGTCTAGGTCTGCATTAGAAGGAGGAATAACTTTGGTGGCTTAAAGCATTTTGGAAGCAGGAGGGCTGAAATAGGGGATGGAGCAGAGGTGGTATTCAGCAGGTTCTGACCAGTTCTGGAGAACTGGTAGCAGAAATTTTGAGTAGTTCGGAGAACCAGCAAATACCACCTCTGACTGACCCTGCCCCCATCTATTCTCTGCCTCCCGAGTCCCAGTTGATTGGCTGGGTCTTCTTTTGTTGCCCTGCACAGGAGAACGGAGCTGGAAAGCAGGTTAGTAGGGTGGGGAGGGAATGGGATTTTGCAGTAACATTCCCCCAGGAGTGCAGAGGGAATGGGGATTTTACAGTATCCTTCCCCTAGAGTGGGGTGGGAATGGAAATTTTATGATATCCTTCCCCTGCCATGCCCAACTAGCCATGCCCACCAAGCCACGCCATGCCCACCAAGCCACACCCACAGAACCGGTAGTAAATTGGGTGGAGGAATGTTATAAAGTAAACAAAAAATTGGATATATCTATAGGCATTCCCTTTGTTTTTTAAAGGAGAGGAATTTGGAATATTGATTGATTCAGAGAAGACTATTGTTTACAGAAGTATTTTCTTACATCACTTACTTCAAAATGACAGAAAACCAGCCCCTCTATTTTAAGTAACCAACCTCAGAAGTGGTTCCAGAAACCACAAAAAAAGGAGGCTTGGGGTTAGATGTAGCTCTATAGGGCCCCATTTTGCTCACCTATGTCTTACTGCCATCGTCTGATTCCTTACCAAACAATGTAATGAAAGTGTATATATTTAGTTGCTGGGTCCCTTCACCACTACTGTTGTGCATTTGTTCACTTCTCTTTGGGGAGAAAGAGAGAACAGGAGACTAAGCTCCTGTCCCAATCTGGTGGGAAATCTTTTGTATACATTATGGAGATGTTTTTTTCAGCCATTGTCTACAGCAGAGGCCCCCAACCCTGGTCTGTGGACTGGCACCAGACCAGAAACTGGGCCATGCAAACAAGCAAAGCCCCATCCGCGGGATGCAGGCAGCATGCAAAACCACACCTTCTCTAGTCTGTGGGAAAACCTCTCTCCACGGAACCAGTCCCTGGTGCCCAAAAAAGTTGGGGGCCGCTAGTCTATGGAACATTATTCCAACCAACAATTCCAAATGAGGCGCATTTGTGGATTTATCTTCACCAAGAGAGAATGTCTTACATAAGCCGTGGGATGTCGCTGACAGGCACAGTGCCGTCTTGGGTTTCACTTTCTCCGTCCTCTTCCTCCTCTTCACTGCTTTCGGACTCCTCACTGGAAGAGGAATAATCGGTAACTTTCTTTAAAGGCCGGTTGGTTTCCTCAATCCGCAGCTCCCGCAGTTCTTTTGCTAAAGCAGTCAGATCCTGTACGAGAAGGGGAAAATGCAGAAAAATGACGTGAATTTTCACCTGAACTACTGAAGGGGTGGAATGAGGATTAGGAAACGCGATAGCCAGCTGATATAGAAGGCAACATTATGGAATGTATAGAGTTTGTTGTACTAAACCCTGGCTTTATACTCACTGAAAACCAAACAGCAAACTGCTAACATATGGGTTACACATAAACATGTGTTTATAGCCTTCTATGAACATGTACAAGACTAGGGGAGGGGGAAATGACATCTTGAACATTATGTCATGCAATTGACACAAATAAATTTGTATCATCTGCATGACAATGTCATGACACACGCAAGCTCATTATGATAGATTTAGCATACCTAAATCTATTGATAGCTATAGCAGTTACAAGAATGCAGTCGCCATCATAGTAAACTGGGAACAATGCCATCTCAGAAGGTTATTGATTCCAAACGTACAATTTGGATGATCCAAAATCTGCATGTCTTCCACTTAAAACACATTTAAGTGGAATGGAAGAGCATGAGGTCAACCATGACCAAATACCACAGACTTTAGATCATGCTAACTGAACTAACTTTGGCTATTACGTTTTCCATGTGGACCTCTTTATATCCATTTCTCTAGAAATTCAGTGCAATGTATCAAATGGATTCCTTATCTATGATTGTCACTAATAATGTGCAATATATGTAAAGCTCACATAATCGTTTGAATCATGCATAATGATGTACAAAAGATATAGGCAGGGTGCATTTTACAATATGTGCATGTGAGTGCAAGTGAAGTGCATGTATACATATGCAAAACTGCCCATGAATCATAATGCTAGAACCTAAATTACCAGACACAAAGAAATTTTCATTTAACACAACATTTAAGGTTCCCCATTTATATCTTAATAGTGTTGTTCGAGGCAAAAAGTTGTAAGAACTGTAAAGAGATATTCATTGTAATCTTACATGCTTTCATGACCACACAAAGGAAAGCAGTAGGGTAAAGAATAAAATGCACAATAACTTTAATTAAATGAGTTAGAAGATAATGCATTAAGGAAGCACAAGATGATCAAAACAATTGCAATCAACTCTCTTACAATATTAAGACTAAGGAACCTATTAGCAAATTTGCTCAGATATAAAAGATTATGGAAAAAGAAACTGAAAAAAATTCAAGTTTCTATACTGTTGGTTTGTTTGTTCCTCTAGCTATATTTGCTTTTTCCTGCATCATATAATTATTTTTTGTGTAAAATGTCTTGGAATGTCTCTTAAAAATAAAAATAAACAGTCCTTTGCAACCTGATAGGAGAAACTGAGAATTAAAAAAAAAAACCTAACAATCCAGGCTCAGTGAAGTTCTCTTTGATAGTTCTGCACTCAGCTTGCTTGATTATGTCAAGCCCAGTGATGGGATTCAATTTTTTTTACTACCGGTTCTGTGGGCGTGGCTTGGTGGGTGTGGCAGGGGAAGGAAAATCTCCAGTCAGAGGTGGTATTTGCCGGTTCTCTGAACTACTCAAAATTTCCACTACCGGTTCTCCAGAACTGGACAGAATTTGCTGAATACCACTTCTGGTCAAGTCTATAGCGATTGTGTAAGGAAATCAAAGAGTGAAGTGTCATCTTCCCTCTACTCATCAAGTCTAATACCATTCAGGTTAAATTGTAAGCCTTTCTAGCCATTTTGTAAAATGTTATGAACAAAATCTATCTTGAGCATATTGAACTCTATGGGCAGACTGATATAGAAATAGAACAATGAACTAATGGGAGAAGTTTCAATCAACCAAATACCCGGTTTTCATTTGCTTAAACTACAGTGTCTAATGTTTTGAAATACTGCAGAAATTATAAATGTAAAGTTACCCAAATTCCCCCTTACATATTAGAGGAAACCATCTTTGCAAATTTTAAGACATTACAAAATCAGAAGTCTCAAAATATAAATAAAAGCCAACTGAAGTTTTACTTCATGAAGCTAACAAGTCAAACTTTGCAATGCTATCAAATTCAACACATAACAATTCCAGCAAACAGAAAACTTTGCTAACATCATTTCAAGCGGATTCCACCCAGATTAACTCAAAACAGTCTGTTAAAACAAAAATTATCCTAAAGTTACAACATATTAGCATAGCATTGCTATGCGAGATTATTTGTCCTGATTTAAAAGCATGGCTCTTTAATTCATTAGTGTGAGGATGAGACTATTGGTGATTACTGATTTATTATCCCAATGCAAAAATATTGTGAATCCTACCCACAAGGAATTCTCAAGGGTTTTAGTTTGTCTGATGTTTTATGAGGGGAGATTGAAGTATAAAAGACAGTTGTTCAAGAAAAGGTCGGCAGTGGGGCATTTTATAGAATTTTTCTGAAGATCTGACATTAGTGACAAATTTTGAGCCGGCAATTGCTCTACTTCATTTTCCAAAAATTGAGACTTTTATTATTGTTTTTTTTAAAATGGAGAGCTTCGGTATCTTGAAACTCATACCCCAAGTATCACATTTTCAAAGGTGCATTTTAATTATATTTGTTGCTTCACCATCCAACAAAGTGACCTAACCAAGTCATGATGATGTAACTAATGTTAACAATCAGTTTGTCCAATTTTTTGTAACTTGAAGTAGCAAGAAACCTACTGCTGTGTATTAGAGAAAATTATTTTTGACAAAAAGAAGGGCTAGAGGTGACGTGATAGCAGTGTCCCAATATTTCAGGTGCTGCCACAAAGAAGAGGGAGTCAAGCTATTCTGCAAAGCATCTGAAGGCAGGACAAGAAGCAATGGGTGGAAGGAGAGAAGCAACCTAGAACTAAGGAGACATTTCCTGACAGTTGGAACAATTAACCAGTGGAACGACTTGCCTCCAGAAGTTGTAAATACTCCAACACTCGAAGTTTTTAAGAAGAGATTGGATAACCATTTGCCTGAAATGCTGTAGGGTTTCCTGCCTAAGCATGGGGTTGGACTAGAAGACCTCCAAGGTCCCTTCCAACTCTGTTATTTCTGTATTCTATATGTTTTTTCTTAGTTATGACAAACAAGTAAGATAAAAATTTGTGATTACAACACAATTAGGAGTTGTGAATACCTACTGCCACAAAATTCTCAAATCTAAAAGTTGGAGGAGCAAATCTTATGGATGGTGCCTTGAAATATATAGGAAAGGTTTGCTCAATCAAATAACGGACAGCAGGAGTAAACACCATCACCATCAAGCCAATATTAACAGTTTAAGGACTAGAATCATAGATGAATGTGTGACACTTTTCTTTCTACTCTCTAGAACAGGGTCTCCAACCTTGGCAACTTTAAGCCTGGAGGACTTCAACTCCCAGAAAGCTTTGCTGGCTGGGGAATTCTGGGAGTTGAAGTCCTCCAGGCTTAAAGTTGCCAAGGTTGGAGACCCTTGCTCTAGAAGATGAATACAGTTCTTACACCCCATTATATTCTTTTTTATGTAATTAAAGAAAATAATAACTATGGCTTCTACTACCAACAAACATAATTAATTTCTGGCCTAATCTAAGCAAATATTTTCATTACTAACAAATTCCTTGGTTTTAAATGCTTTGGTCAACCCCCCCCCCAATCCCCATATGAAAACAAGTCTAATTAAGATTTGGGCAGCATGAATATTTTTCTAATATACCTTTCAAAGTCCAGTAATGAATGACTCATTCATTCTGACTGGATTGTTTCCAATTACCTGCAGCAACACATCATATTACTTTTAAATTAGTCTGCTCACCATCATCCAACTAGAGAATTAAATAGTAAAAAAAATTGGCTTATACATTCTCAACTGCAACCCCTATTATAATTTGGATATCAAACTAGAGCTTCATAATTACTGCTCACAAATCATTCAAGCAAGAGAAAGGGGCCCCCAACTGGGCCTAAATGTTTCGTTTCTTAGATTTCTAGGTTTCCAATCACACATGAAAACAACAGTTTTAATCCACAGGGTGTTACAGATACACTGGTGTTCAATGTAGCATGTCTCAGAGCAGCTTTACATGGTTGAAAGAGTTGCGAATGGCCTTTCTATAATTTCAGAATGTAGGAAGATGATACTTCTGGGAATGAACATTTTAACTTGTGTAAAAAAAAAAAAACCTATAATAAAGGTACCAATCACCTTTGATGCAATAGCTGTTTGGTAAAGGTCCTGACGTATTTTCCTAAATCGGCTTCAATCTGGGATTTATTTATTTATTTATTTTATTTATTTGATTTGCCAATTGTTTACAAGATAATAAGTATAAGTGTATACATAGTTGTGAATACATGAAATGGGTACATATAAGAAAAATAAAAGAATAAGAGAAACAATAGGACAGGGACGGTAGGCACGTTGGTGCGCTTATGCACGCCCCCTAGAGACCTCTTAGGAAAGGGGTGAGGTCAATAGTAGACATTTATGAACATACTTCCTGGCCTCTGACCAGTTGTCTTCTCTTTCTTCAGTTTAGCTATCCTAATTTGGAGGGACATATAGTTTGGAATGTTATATTTATATTTACAAAGAAACAAAGGGTATGACTAGCTGATGAGAGCCAAATAGGTTGAAACAGATCTATACTAGCCTCCCTTTATTTCTGTCGGTAAATATAAATTTAACACAAAAAATAGTTTGTTGCAAAAGTGACTGCCTGCGAAGGCTCTTGGATTGGGAATGAAAAGCAAAAGAAGAAGCAGTATGCTCCGTCCCATATTTGGGTAGACCAGGTTGCCCTGATAAAAAATACTTAGAGTTTGGAATGTGTGGAAAAAGGAATTGTGAGAATTAGATCCAGGCAAAGCCAAAAGCAAATACCCCACACTACGGAACTGGAACAACTGATGTAATGGTGCCGTCTAGATAGAGTACATGAGTAGCATAGATCTTTATTTCCTGAATTTTTAGGGAAGTCAAATTTGGAGACTTTCTATGGTTCTTTTTTTTTATATGATGGTAAGCCTGTGAAATGTAGGCTTTCTAACTCCAAATGATAGTGTTGTGGTTCGCCGGCAGCCTGTGCAAACAGCAGCGGAACTGGACAGTGGGGAAGAATGGGGACCAGAGCCAGAATCTGGGGAGGACTTGGACTAGGGTCCTGCATCCTATGCAGAGATGGGGCCAGGACCATCTGGGAGTGATGTGCTGGCTCCGGAGCCTCCAGAGTCTGGCAGCAGCGAGGCAGAGGAGGAATGTTCCCAGTGCACGTGTGCGCAGAGCTGCTAGAAGGCAAGAGCAGCTGAGACAAAAGGGGTGACTCAGGAATAAGGCTTGGAGGTGATTGCCCCTCACCTAAGGTTTAAAGTAGGTGCAAAGGTAGAGAAACCTTTGCAGGAAGCAAAATTGTTTGCTCTGTTCAGATTAAACCTTGAAGCTCTATGTGGACTTTTTACTTCGGTTGTTTTTTTTACAGTTAATTTGGCACTTTAGTTGTTGGCAGCAATTCAAAGGAGATAAAGGTGGGTGCTTATCTCAAGGGACATTACGGCTGGGAATGAACATAATTCCCAGCGTTGAAATAAAACAAGAGTTATTTGGACTAAGCGTGTGCTTAATTACGGTCTCAGGAAGCCTTGGTCAGAACATTGGGAATAGCATTTACTGGGTTTTTTAAAAATTGGAGGGTCTTTAATACCCAAAACACATGAGCAGCTACACATCACTTCTGTCTGGGTTGGGGAATTCTCTATTCAGCAACCATGACATAAAATAATGGACAGGTTTCTTTCTTCTCACCCATGCTTCTTTACATAATGAATATATAAGTTTTAGTTTGTGTAACTAGCAAAAGCACATATTCAAGCAGGGAAGATACCTAGATACCTGCATGGCAGCTCTGATTCAGCTCATGAGCCTTAAATAGACCCCATGATGCAACCAGAATATCCCTGGTGACACTTCCCTTTATTCTCATGTGGATTTGAAGCCTTTACCACAGGATCTTAAAATGGTGAGTTTGAAACCTAAAAATCTAGATCTACATGTAACTTTTACCTGTTACACAAATGCCCAAAAGGATCAGGAGAAAGTGCAATTCCCATATTTCAGTAAATACCTGAGATAATAGACAACATTTTAATCAGAATTGACTTTTCTATTTTGGGGCAGGAAAATCTAGCAATATGGGTTTATTTAGGTTCCTACTATCATTATAATTCTAATATGCCCCAATCTTATCCGAGTGGGTTAAATACATCATGATGGAAGACAACTTAAATAAAAGTTTTACATGTCACATTTACACCTATTTTTCCTTTTAGAGAGAGTGTTTCTCTAGTTATATTAAGATCTTTCCTCTGGAATTACAATTAGCAAGAGCCCATTTTGTGAGCAAACAAGAAAGTAGGGTTTACTTTAAGCATAACTTTATGCAAGGGCATGACAAACCAAGAATAGACACTGCTATAAACCTTCTCTATTGCTTTATTATAGGCTTGAGGGTAATGGTGAATTAATTAGCACCAGAAGGAAAAAAGATCAGGATAGGAAAAGACATCTTTAAATTTAATAAATAAATAATAACATGTCAGAAAAACCAGGTCAGTTAGAAATAAAACAAAAATTGTTAAGTCAGTGTAGGGAGAAAAATAAAATGTCAGAAAAATCAGGAAGTAGGTTAGAAACAAACTAAAAATGATTAAGGGTAAAAAGAGAAAAACACAATAACAAAGTAATTTCTTCTACACCCTATTCCAATTTAGAAATACAAAATGTCAAAAAGCAAAATCAAGCTGGTATGAAATGGCATAGTCAGCTTGTTACAGGCCTTTGTGAAATCTCATAGCAAAAATAATGGTAGTTTAGATTAGCCACAGGGCAGAGGATATTTAATTAAATTCCTTCTCGTCTACTTCTTTCGGTTAGGAATCAAGGCACTGAGCTGAGCCTCCGTGCTTCATCTTGTCTTGAACCAAGCCAGAATTTCTTGAAAGATTCCCCAAAATAAAAACAAGTGCAGATACAACAAACAATTAGAAACTACATTGACAACTGTCCGTACAGGTAGTCCTCAACTTACAACAGGTCATTTAGTAACCATTCAAAGTAACAATGGCACTTAAATAAGTGACTTATGACTGTTTTTCACACCGATGCAGCATTCCCAGTGGTCAGGTGATCAAAATTCCAACACTTGGCAACTGACTCATATTTATGACCATTGCAGGGTTCCAGAGTCATGTGATCCTCCTTTTGTGACCTTCTGACAAGCAAAGTCAAAGGGGAAACCAGATTCACTTAACAACCGTGTTACTAGCTTAAGAGCTGCAGTGATTCACTTAACCAATGGGGCAAGAAAAGTCGTAAAATGGGGCAAAAGTCACTTAACTAATTTCTCACTTAGCAACATAATTTTGGGGCTCAATTGAGGTAATAAGTCGAGGACCACCTGTACTACAGTACCTTACAAATACTTGAAGTATACTTTAAGTATGTTAGATACTTATTTCCTCTCCCCCCCACCCCCAAATTGTACAAAATTTGTGGAGAGATGATTCATCAAATTAAAAAAAAGCAGCAATATAAGACCCTTGGTGGCACAGTGGTTAGAGTGCAGTACTGCAAGCTACTTCTGCTGACTATCAGCTGCCTGCAATTTGGCAGATTGAATCTCACCAGGCTCAAGGTTGACTCTGCCTTCCATCCTTCCGAGGTGGGTAAAATGAGGATCCAGATTGTTGGGGGCAAGAGGCTGACTCTGTAAAGTGCTTAGAGAAGGCTGGAAAGCACTATAAAGCATATATCAGTCTAAGTGCTATTGCTACTGCTACATACTACTCATACATGACAGATGCCTAGCACAAAAGATAAATGGGACTCACAGCAGGTCGACTTGGCCGGGTCATCTCCTTGCTTTCTTCCTGCTTTACCTTGGCTGGTTCATGTGGGAGTATGGGCGATCCTTCAAGCTTGGCATTTCCTGGGCAAAGAAGAAACCCAGTACAAAAAGGATTCAAGACCAAATCAGGGAGGAAGTGTGAGGCAGGGGGAGAAAGTCTGCCTCATAAAATCCCATTCGCTTGGGTGTTGACTGTAATCTTTTCTGAGCCTAGATCTCAAAGAGTACATGCTGGTCTGAGAGAAATCCCCATTTCTTTTCGTTCTCACACCATTGGCATTTTGGTACTAGTTACATCTGCTTAAGACAAGTTTCTCCAAAACCTTTTCAGGAAGCTTGGCTTAGTTAAACTTGTATCTGAGCCATACCACTTCAAATGAAAAGTTGGTATTGATACCAACTATGAGTTGGAACGTAGTGCAATTTTGGAATCACCCCATCAGGAAATAAAGTTTGATGCTATGCTATGGCCTCAGACTAGTCTGGGTACCTCCAGATGTATGATCTTCAATTGTTCCCAGCTTTCACCATTGCTTTAATTCACTCATTTGGAAGACACCCAGGTGGGGTGGTGGTTTGGGGATTTATTTGGTTGAGGATTCTTTCATCTGCCAAGGACTTCTACAGTTCTCTGATGTAGAAAGAGGAGATAGCAAACTGCCTTAGTGGCATCCATTTTCTTCAACATTCAAACATATATCGTCCTTCACTCAGGAACTGGCAACTTTTTGTGCCCCAAGCTAAATGTAATGAGATTTTAGAGATCTCATCACATCTTTTTCCCACAAACTTGAGATCCTGTGGAATGCTAACTAAATTTTGAGAGGCCAGAATGGTTTAGACTTGGAAAGAAGCCTGGCACCTGTGGGAATTCTGTGCTGATCATGGGTGCTAAATTGTAAGGTTGCTCACTTCTTTGTGTCTTAGCATGATGTGTGAACCCAATAGCTTAATACTCTTAGCAAACCAAGGAGATACTGCTTGTCCAATAATCATGGCTAAAATATCCTGGCTTAGTGTTTCATAGCAAGGCAGATATTCAAAACACAAACAGAGTTTAGGACACAGGGAGAAATGAAAATTCTTTCTAGCATTATAGGTGGTCACAGATGATAATCCAATGAATTACAAGTATTTCAAGCAGCAAAAATGAAAATAGAAGAGGACAAACTGTAGGCATGAGAATGGGCTGAAATCTCACCTCTGGCTCGGTTCCGCTCACTGGAACCAGCTTGGGATCCAGGCTGGGAGCCGCCCTGTGAACTGGGCTGTGAACTGGGGGTGCTGGAGCTGGAAGAACTGCCACTGCTTGTCCTCTGTATCAGATTTTCTATTATGGGCTCTGTTCTCCGCAGGTCTGGGTTACTAGAAAGAGGAAAGAAAAGAGGATGTTGTACCTATTTATTTGTATTCCACCTTTATTATTTGTTTATAAATAACTCAAGGTAGTAAACATACTTAATACTGTTCCCATTTTCCCAACAACAACAGCAATCCTGTGACATGAGTTGGGCTGAGAGAGAGTGACTTGTCCAGTCACCCAGCCAGCTTTCATGCCCAAGACAGGGCTAGAACTCACAATCTTCTGATTTCTACATTGGTGCCTTAACAACTAGACCAGACTGACTCTCATTTATCTATTCATCTATTTCATGAATACTTTAGAAAGATTCCTGTGAATTAGTAAGGTGGGAGAGAACCCTTTGATGCTTATTTTGGTCAACGCTGCAAATTTTCATTGAAGACCTTTGGTATTGAAGATGGCATGTATCCCTAGATCTAACAGAATAACAACCAGGTTGCTCTGGTTCCTAATGCCATGAACAGCTAAACCACAGCTGCCTCTTTCTTCAGAAGGGAGCAAACTGAACATCATTGGGGGTGGGAGGGGGGCTTAGATCCCCTTCCAAATATAATGCTTTAAAACAGCATCAGAAAATCCACAAAATTGGAAGGTTAGTCATTAAGTAGAGGCAATGGATAAAACTTCACTGTAAACTGCAGTGAAAAAAACAACCAATGTCATTCATGTTCGGTAGTCCTTTCCCTAAACAAGTTTATGGCTACTCCACTGGGATGGATTAGATTTCTTCTCCTCCAAGGAGAAAACTGTTATTTCTGTTATTTCAACAATTTCCTGTTGATCCATAAGATCTTTACTAAGTAAAATAAGGCAAAACACCACTACCAAACCGTAAAGCCAAGATCCTGCAGGAATATTCCCAAACTACTTCTTGTATGTGTAAAGTAGGGAAAGTGAATGAGTACTGTGCAGGTTTGAAAACCTTACACAACATCCTCACAGAGTAAGAAGTTATCATTCTCATTATGTCAGAGAACCAGGCTTCCAAATCATTAGTGGCTTTGGGTACTATCAATTCTCCAATCAAACCTCTGGAAAAGTTGATAAGAGATCTTGGATGATACTAGATGAACTGTATCATCGAATATCTGCATGTGTAATCACAACTTCATAGTAAACAAGGGACAACCTAATTACATAGATATGGTCTTCGAGAAATCAATAGCCATCAAATAAATATTGGGCCTTATCTATGATCATCCATTTATTTAAATTCTTTGCAGCATACCATTTTGAAATTTCCTTAATTTCTGCTAAAACAGTATTTTAAAAAACTGATTTATACAAGATATGTTAGGAGATGCAGTAGGATGACCAAAACAAAGTCATTAAGAGTAATGGGATGGCAGCCATCAAATTAAGGAAACCAGTAAGTGATAAGTTAAACAAAATCATTCTGAAACCAGCTACAAATATTCTATGATGTATGTAGCTCTGTATTTCAGCTACCATAAATTATACACCAGCTACTATTGACTATTCTATTTGCCTTGTTCTAATTCCCTCCAAAAGGCAACAACTGAGTTGATCTTGAGATAACAAAAAAGACTCAAGGCAGTCTCAGATATGACTGTTCATCTACTGTAGAACACACAGCCCAGGTGTGTTATTTCACATTGTTCTACTCCAGGCTGGCTGTGAGGTATTAGGAGAATTGAAGTACCACACGCCTAGAGGGATCTTCTTAGCTGAAGGATGCCACTTTTATCCTGTCCTATCTTTTCTTTGATCTCACTTTCATCTTTACAGTTAGTGAAAATTGCCTACATATAGTAACAACATTCTATCATTGGACATTGAATTTGAAAGTGAAGTGCCTAGCTCCAAGCACCAATTCCATTGCAAATTAATGAAGAGACATTCCTAAGAACAAGTACAGGTGTGAAAATCCAGCCTAAAGCAAATGCAGAATAGAAAGTTAGACTTGAACAAGAGGAATCTGCATTTAAATCCCGCTTGTTGGAGGTGCTAATTGTATAGACATTCCACCCTTTCTTCTAGAGGTAAGAAAAACATTGAAACTCAGTTTTCTTGGTTCATATCCAAACTTCTCTAGCTGCCCTTAAATTGTTCTTATATTTAAAATGAGATTAGCAAAACCCATCCTGTTCTTTCTCTCAAGAGTTCAGATCCCAGCAAGGAAGAAAGAAGACAAAAGGGCAACTGCGCCCAAAATAAAGCGGTAGCTTTTATGCATGCCACCTTGAGTGGAAAACTATTTTGGTAAATAACACATAGATTATCCATTTTTAACTGGGTCATTCTAAGAATAACTCACTAGTTTTATTCTGGGTTTTCTAACCCTAAAACTGTATATTCCAAATTCCATCCAGTTGGGAAAGGCAGTTATAGAAGATGAAACATTTTCTTGCCTGAATACAATTCAAATATTTTCAGACTGGTTTCTGTAGATTTTGAATTTTAGATGCAGTATGAGTGAGGTTTCCTAGGGAAAATTCTAGATTTTCTGCCTTTCTGAGCAAATCTTTCAATCTTCTACTTAGATGGTGTTTGTTGTACATTGTGGTGCACAAAAGAGTCTTTGGGTTATGGCTGCTTTGTACTGTATACTGCAACAGGATCTGTAGTGTGATGCAAAACACAAAACTAATTGAAGAAAGAGCAAGAAATCCTAGATCCAAGACTTACATCCTTTTAGGCAAAGGTTGCTGCTGCTGTATGCCAGAAATGATATTTGAAATATTGTGGAGATGAATGCTTGCCAAAGTCTTAAATAAATCTTGGCCATTTCCTATTTTACAGCAGTCCCCTAGCTCTTAATGCATTAGTTTAGTTAAATCAGATTAAATCCTGATTTATCAAGAGCTGAAATAAGTAAGATCTCTTGACCAGCATAATATGAAATATACAAATGACATCTATCTATCTATCTATCTATCTATCTATCTATCTATCTATCTATCTATCTATCTATCTATCTATCTATCTATCTATCTATCTATCTACCTACCTACCTATCTTTCTATCTGAAATATAAATAAATAATCTACTCTGAAGGCCAGTGGCTCCCCAAAACTTTAGGCAATATCTGAAAAGGTGCCGGGCAACATATGAACAATACCAGAGGAGATGCAAAAAAGGGAAAATTAAAAAACTGCAGCAACTGGGGTTTTTGAACTCAAGATCAACCGAAGGGAAGAGGGGCTAATTGATGCCACTACGGAGGCAAATAGGTTTCCCTCCATTTCACAGTGTAGTTATCTGCTAAAATTACATGTAGGAAGATTCGGGATTGGGGGGGAAAAATTCTTAAGAGACACATTGTGAAATTTGCTTCCATCAGATACTGTGATGGACCATTAGCTTAGGCAGATTTTAGTGGAATCTAGACAAAATCATGGAGAGGACAGTCAATAGTTACTTGTCTTGGTAACCCATTATTAGGTACTTCCTTGAACACAGGTAGCAAATAAGTAACTGTTATCTTAAATATCAGATGCTAGGAAACAACAGTGGAAAAAGGGCTATCACAATTTTATGAAGATTTATGAGCTTCCCAAATACATCTGGTTACCTGTTTATGACACAACACTGAGCTTAATGGGATCTTGCTCTAACCAGCAAGGCTCTTTCCATGCATGTGTCCATTATGTTCATGCTCCATTGAGCTTTTTTAAAACTAAAGATGGCAAGGACAGAACTGCCATGCAAAATATGTGCTCTCCCACTGAACACCACTGTTCAACACTATCTGAATAGGGTAGAAGGTTCCCTAACTTGCTACATTCCTCTTGTCTACAAGAAGGTTGGGGAAAGGAAATAAGACATTCTTCCTCCACAGAATATTCAACTGTCTCTCTCTTCTAAATCTAGCACTTTAGATGTATGAACATTAAGTTTTATCTTGGTTGGCATTACCTTGCTCTTATGGGCTGTGATCCGAGTCGAGGTCCAAGAGCATTCCCATTCCCAGGTGAGTTCTTCCGAGCTAATGCAGGTGAGATGGAAGTAGTTCGTTGAGGCACCTGTAAGAAAACCCAAAGCGTGCTGGCTACTGAAGTTCTCTTGCCAGAAGTAGGCTCCCAGACTTGAAATGAGACAACTTGCTGTGGCCAACGTACCACTACCAACTCCCTGTGGGGCAATTGCCACTGGACAATTTAACAATTCGATTTAATTATTTAAAAGAAATAAAAAGTATTTTAATTTTTGTCATGCACATGCACAAGTTGTCCCATCGCAAGTTGGCCATGGCAAGTTGTCCTGAGGAGAGTTGGCTGTGGCAAGTTGGCCGTGGCAAATTGTCACAGACCCTCCCAGATTATAACCAATGTATTATAGGTAATGACTACCAGGTTAGGCAAATTTGCCAGTGAAATGTGCTTTAATTTCTTCTGGAAAGATGGAAGTATTTTTTTTTCAATGAAGCAATTATAAACTGCACTTGGTTTTCACAGCACTTTGTTAGGACATAAAATATCATATCTGAAATGCATTCATTTTAATTCCATGGGGTAACTTACTTGTTTCAATCAAGGCTTGATGATCTTTAAGTTGCCACACCAATATTTGATTTGCAGAAAGTATTATATGTGAACTAAAAATTCCAAGATTTTTGGAGGACTGTCTTAATGTGTCCCACGGAAACAGAGAGAACATTGATTTTTCATCAGAAGCAAGGCACTTTCTTTGAGAGCTTGAAGTGGCTTACGTAGGGGGTCTTTCTTTTCTTTTACCCCTACAGCAAGAACTCAATGAAAAGAGTTGGGTTGAGCGGCCACAAGTGGCCTGTAGTTATCATCCAGTGAGCTTCTATGATTGAATGGGAACTAGAATCGGGATCTTCTGATTCCAGGTCCAAGACTTATTATATTACAATGACACTAATGAGGATAGTATTTTGTTATTATAATGAGGCATTGACTGCAGAGTAGAAGTGCAGCAACACTATTGATTTTAACGTCAGCCTGGGGATTAACAGCCACTGGAAGATTCTAACAGTCGCTAACTCAAAACCAAGATGTACAAAAATTCAATGGAGCATTAGCACGATAGGCCATACAAGTATAGTAATAATAAGCAAGGCGGAGATGCGAATATCAAATATGTAATTGCACTTGCATTATTTTAAGCCAGATAATTGGTTCATCTAGATCAGTATTGTCTATCCTCAGTGTGGGGTGGTTGGCCTTCCAAATATTATTGGCAGGGGTGGGCTGCTGGGGGTTCACAAGGGTTCGGGAGAGCCCCTAGCTAAGATTGTGTGCAGTTTGGAGAACCCCCAACTCCTGGCTGGCCCCGTCCCATCCACCCCAACCCTCCCAGGATTCCTCACGCAGCCCGTTTTGGATGCAGGTAAGTGCAGGGCTCAGGGATGGTGAAAAACGGGCCTCCTAGAAGTTCGGGAAGGCTTCCAGAGAGCCTCCAGAGCAGCGGTGGGATTCAAAAAATTTTACTACCGGTTCTGTGGGCGTGGCTTGGTGGGCGTGGCAAGGGAAGGATATACTGCAAAATCCCATTCCCTCCCCACCCCACTAACCTGCTTTCCAGCTCTGTTCTCCTTTGCAGGGCAACCAAAGAAGACTCAGCTGATCAGTTGGGACTCAATGGGAGGCAGAGAATAGATGGGGGCGGGGCCGGTCAGAGGTGGTATTTGCTGGTTCTCCGAACTACCCCAAATTTCCTCTACCAGTTCTCCAGAACCTGTCAGAACCTGCTGAATACCACCTCTGTTCCAGAGCCTGGGGAGGCAGTTTTTACCCTCCCAAAGGCTCAAGGAAAAACTCCGGAACCCGAGGAGGGCAAAAACACCCCCCCCCCCACTGTGGTGCAGGATGCTGACTAGGGCACACACACCATGGGCAAGCCCACCCAGCAACCTAACTCATTGCTAAAATTTTGAAGCCCATCCCTAATTATTGGAACTTGGGTCTCAACAATACAGCCAGCACAGTCATGAAGGATAATGGGAACTGTAGTTCACCATCAGTTGGATGAAGTTTTTTTTTTTTTTTTTTTGCTGCCACTCAGTTTTAGTTAAAATTTTCTTTCTATATCTACTAGAGATGCCAAGGACTGAGCTTGGGATCTTCCTTCATAAAAAGTACATCTGAAATACAGCCCTTTTCCAAAGCAAGCCATAAAATAGCTTGTTTAGCAATGGCCTTGTTTAAAGAGAAAAAGACATTATGAATATACAAATACTTGATGATTATTTACACAAATGGTTATGAGAGGTAGATTTGACTATAATATACACATTCAGATTTTTAATTATGCACAGATGTTCCTGTGATGGTTTGTGATCTCAAACAACAAATTAGTTCTGAACTGGTCTGAATAGGAATGAAGGTAACTCCATTCCACCGTTATGGCGACTTAAAATGTGATGAAATGGAACAGAGTTCTATGCAGTGAATGTTGTATAATAGACACGTACCCTAACTGTAACTTCTGTGGATTTTGCTGCTGAGCTGATGAACCATGTGTTGTTATTATTAGTGGTGGCAGAAATAATGGAATGATAATATTTTTTATAATCCTTCTAATTACAGAAAACCTTGAGGCCATTTTCCATAACCATATCATTATGGTAGAAAAAAAAGTAAAATAAAAATGGAGTAAGAACACAGGAAAAAATATCCTTTAAATGGAATGTTAGGCAGAGTTAGTAATAAAGATGTCGATGTAAAAAGGTGTGTTGTAGTTTTTTTAAAAGAGAAGTGAGAAACATGTCATTATTGGGGCTGGTGTAACACAGAAAGAGAGGGTATGCCATGACATCGGTGCCACAAAAGGCAAAATCCTCTGTGTCATCATCAGATAATCTATAAGGCATTTTCTTGTGTTTCCAGCACGTGGACATTTTTTTAGTGCTTCCAATAAGGGGTGTTTTCTAATGCTTCCAACATGTTCAATGCAATCACTTTGCCAATAAAATGGAGCATTTCACAAATAACATCATACACGGAAGATTTCAAAATAAAATCTGTTGTACACTCTTCACGGACAAAGGCTTTATAAATAATCTGGGCCTGACGGTACTTTTTTCAAAAGGTAACTGGACTTTATTTTTCCTTGAAGACTGAAGGAGCTTCTTGAAGCAAAACATCTTCAAGGAAAAATAAAATCCAGTTGCCTTTTGAAAAAGCACGTTTGGGATAACTATGACCTAGATGACTGAGAATCTCTATGGACAATCTGCTTCTAACTGCATGTAATTTTATTTGAAAAGAAAAGGGTACTTTATAACTATTTGCCTCTCTACTTCAAGTGAATAATTTATTTTCAGTGTTAATCTCAGGGGATTAAACTTTTGTTGATGTCACAGCTCAAGCAATTTAGCACATTACCCACAGGTCATGCTTCTAAAATGCAGCTAACTGAGAGCTCCATCTCTAAGCCGGTTGGAAGTCTCTCTGTGGTCATCTTATTGGTCAATTACCTAATTGCAAAGACAATCCCGAATTCAAGACAATTTTCTCCTTTTAAGATTGGACACAAAAACGTCGCTTGTTTTCTTCACCATTGTTCCTGGGGAATCTAAGGTGACCTTCTTATTTTGAAATGAAATTATCTGAGGGGCAAATCCCTAATCTTTCTCGGTAAATACTATATAAATTATTCATGACACCGATGCAAGCTGAATACCATACACACACACACACACACACATACACACACACATACACACACAAGGGACATCTCTGCATTTAATCAATCAGCTATTTGTTTTTTCTTTCTGTTCATATTTGTGCAATCCAAGATTCAGCATGAAAGAGACACTGTTTTTATGAGAGCCTTAATGAAAACAAAGCAGTATCTGCATTAGTTTGGAACACAGCCTTAGACTGCAAACCAATAGTCACCTCCTTAGGAGAAAGTCCCATGTATTTCAGTGGGACTTAATTCTAAGTCAGTGCCTATGGAACCACATTAATTAAAGAGCTACTGCTGCCATCAAATCATGAAAGCATTAAGATTCTGGAGCGTTTGTACAATATTCTAACTAATATTGATTGTATCTGGAGGCATGATGTCAGCCTGGAAAGCTTACAGGTTTGATCCAGTATGGCAAGTTTTATGCTTAGTGCAGGTTTCTTTTCTAAATGCAAAGCTGGGAGTGAGAGGGAAGGGAAGCCAAAAGACAGACATGCCGCATCTTCTGCAACATTATTGCAACAGTCTTTTATATTATATATCACTAGCACAGTCTATTGATCTCATGCATATTTTTTATTAACGGCTTGATGCTGTAACCTGGAGCTCCGTAGCCAAAATAATGCTGGGGAATGCTGTTAAGGATTTGTGTTCAGACCAATATCTTATTCCTGCCTCAGATTCCATGCAGCAATAATTGGTTTCGATATCTGCTTTTTGCCTTGGCTGGTGTATTCCATTCGCAGGGGTCTCCAAACTTGGCAACTTTAAGACTTGTGGACTTCAACTCCTATAATTCTCCAGCCGGCTGGAGAATTCTAGGAGTTGAAGTCCACAAGTCTTAAAGTTGCCAAGTTTGGAGACCTCTGTGTTAGAGAATCCAACCCCCACCCCCAATGTAACTCGACTCTAGGATCATTTGATTAAAGACAGAACAGCAAATCCAGCCAAACGCCCTTATTTTCTATATAGGTGAAAAAATAACTCGTACAGGTATTCCTCAGCTTACGATAGTTCATTTAGTGACCATTTGAAGTTACAACGGCACTGGAAGAAGGGACTTATGACAATTTTTCACACTTACGACGCATTGCAACATCCCCACGATCAAAATCCAGATGTGTGGCAACTGGTTCATATATTTGATGATTTCAATGTCCCTACAACCTTTCAACCTTCCTGACTAGCAAAGTCAATGGGAAAACCAGATTCACTTCACAACTGTGTTACTGGCTTAACAACTGCAGTGATTCACTTAACCGTGGCAAGACAAGTCATAAAATGGGGCATAATTCACTTAACACATGTCTCACTTAGCAACAGAAATTTTGGGCCTAGTTGTGTTGTAAGTCAAAGACTTTATGTACAGTTGAGAATGGGCTGGTAAGCCTGCCTAACTTTGATTATTTGTATAAAATGTTTTATGCCCTTAGTTCTTATGGGAAAGAGGGCCTGTCCAGAATAATTTTGGGTTCAGATTAGGAAAGTTATGGGAATATAAACTTTTGTATTAGCTTCCTTGCTTATTTACAGAAAAGACATGGCTACCATCTGGTCAGGTAGTGCCTCCAGATTGAAAACTTCATTGCTTCTGCCATTATAGTTTAAAAACTGAATTAATACACATCTCTAACAGGTAGTCAATAGCTACCAATGGATTTCTTTAACTATGCAGTGGACTCGTGCCAAGAAGCTATGGAAAATCAAAGATTTTTTATTTGGTTTTATCCAGATCATCATCATTTGCCTCATAACCTGAGGTCATAAGGTTGCACCTCACCCTAAAATATCTAGAGTCTATTACACTGCAATTAGACTAAAGGAGATAATTATTAAATGCAATCTAAAGAAGGGATATTATATATTGATTCTAATTATAATTACATTGAAACTGAAAACCAATTTTATTTTCATATGGCCCCACTAACTGCTTTTTTGGAAAATGGCTCTGATACGGTATTAAAAAACCAAGGGTGCTTCTCAGCTGCAGAAAATGGGCATTGTATTTGCTTGATGAATTTGTTCTTTGGTAGAAACTCTGAGGGCAACCTATTCCATCTCAGTTGCCTCTTCATGTATGAAACTAGATTTTCTGTGCTTTTGTTTTCATAGTATTTGTTTTACTGCAAATAATTAAGAGTCTTTAGATTTGGTCAGTATATAAATGGAATGAATGAATGAAAGAATGAATGAAGTGAACTGTTGGAGACTACATTTAGATGCAGATCTGGATTGAAAAAAAGCAAAAGCAAAACCAGGCAACCACTTCAGAGTAGCAATTATATAGTTTATGTATGGTATCTCCTTGCTGCCATCTAGCAGGCATCCGGATGTTGGCAACTCAAACTCTGTGATAGAACACAAAAGGGTTCCAGGTTCAGCCTCTAATTCTAATAGAGGCTGAACCTGGAACCCTTTTGTGGTCTATCACAGAGCTACAGTTACTGCTCTCAAAGGAATTTGAAGCATGTCCTCAAGTATTAATGTATTTGGCCCTTTCAAATGTAGGAGTCACCAGGGTCATACTGGGAAAGAGTCCCTGGTGCCACCGGAAAGATTTGCAGCGCCGCCACAGACGTCTAAGCTATTTCCTATTCCTAATTTTGCTACTTAGCATGATTCCTTTGTTTAATTTTTTTTTTTTTTTTTTACCTTTGGTGGAATGTCTTCTTCCTGTCGTAACCAAGAACTTCGATCAAACTTTTCAACACGAGGGGGGAGAGGAGGCTTTTCAGAAGTGGGGTCCGAGTTCTGCCTTGGCATCTCAGTGCGGTGAGAGGTCACCGTTAGAGCTTCCTGAAACCCAGCCATTCCCTTTGTGGGTTGTTCATGCAGTGAGTGAGAGGCAGGCAAGGAAGGTCCCTGGGATTTCACACTGACCAGATGTGGAATCTATGCACCAAGTTAAAACAAAGTCATAAGTATAAATTGGGAAAAAAAAGTTATTAAAAAGAGTATAATGAAGCATGTTTTTTTTTTAAAAAAAAAAAATGTGTTTCCCCAATTTTTATTTTAGTTTTTTTAGTTTTTTAAAAATGAATTTGATTAAAAAATTAAAATAAAATTCAGATTGTTCAATAATAAGTGGATGACGGTCAGGAAATGCCAAAGATGAGATTCCTTATTTGGCCTGAATTCTGTTCCATTAAAGCATATTTTTTTTAGTTAAATGATAATGTGTTATTTATGAAATGATGTAAGAAAGTTACATATGAAATGTTTGTTTCGTTTGGTATGGTCTATGATATCTAGAAACAAAGGAAACTTGATTTTCCATATATTATTGTTGTTATTTCCACCAATTGGTTTGGTGTGTCAGATCCATGGTGTTCAGCTTTTTTATTTTAAAAGAACATTTCAAAAAGTGGAGTGGCTGTTTTCAGGTGTTTCAGGTGAGTTGTCAAAAAGTGTAACGCTTTCTGCATTTAAATTACTATAACATTATAATGATTAGGAATTGTGTACAGAAAGGCATCTGCAAGGCTGGTGGCTCCTCATTTTGGTTGCACTGAGTTGCCAAAATAGAAACAGGAAAAAGAAACTTTGCAATTGGTTTGACAGCTACAAGAGAAAATAAAGCCATGAGTCTAAATATCATTTGGGCAGACACAGGTCATGTTGACACTAAGTCTTATTTTGCCTGATCCATGGTATGTTCACCATACCGGCTGGGTCTATATAATACATTAAGCCATAAATCCTTACCAACAATAATTAATAGTTCACACAAGAAGGAAAACCAGAACCCCAATGCACCTCATAATTTAGTCTGCTGTATGCAGTTGCTTATTGATACCTCCTCTAAGATATTAAATTCTATGTATTATTTTAGGGGCAAAGTGTGATGGAATCTCCAGCTAGACTAGAGGGAGGCGTTAAGTGGGAGCTTAGCTTAGAATCCTTGCACTGCAGAAAGTGGCACAGACCTGACTTCCCTGAGAATCCCTGAAGCCTTATCTGACCATTCACCAGGGAAATTTATTCAGTCTGGCAAGATTCTTGTAACAATGGGACTAACAATAAAGCTTTTGCTTGAGACTATTCACAAGTGGTTTTGGTTGCTTGCACCTGACACAAAAGTGGCTTGGACACTATGTATTTTCCTTAGTTTTCCCACAAACACTCAATTTCCATGCTGTAAATGACATCTAAAAAGGATGCAAAAAAAAAAAAAAAAGCAATTACATAAACAAACAAACAAAAACCTTGGCCAATATTTTGTTTTTCAGTATTTTAATTGGAAGAATGGGTCAACTGAGCTGGAAGAATTGCCATCCTGGACCAAAGCAGCATTTTATATGTTATCTTCTAATTTCTCTTTCATGGAAAACACTGGTTTATCGCCCTGTAAGCAAGCTAACTAATGTAGAAGCACGTGGGTTGTTGTTGTTGTTTTTTTTTGCACAATGAAGGAGAAAAAGGGATGATCTGGAGTGGAACTTATGATGAGGTTATGAATGGAACCATGGAAATGCAAAGACAAATATGGTACTATTAATTTCACTCATATTACCAAGGAGTTGCCTCTAAGAGGCAACAAATCCAAATTTGCTCCAGAGCAGATTTTCAGGATATCCATCAAATATGCCGATATCTTACAGTATATACTTCCATTATGCCACATTCACAATTTATTTAAATATGTATTATGCAAATATATAATTTGCATATATAACATATATAATTATGTGGAGTTTGGAGCGTGTGACAAACACACGTGCAGCTTGGGCATTCCAGAATAGCTTCACAGGGTCTAGGCTTTTTAAATAATAATGAAATCTATGTTATTTGAACGAGATATTCTGATTATGCATGCCACTGCTTATCCCAAAAGATAAAATGATAAGACACAATTCCACATTACTGGAAACACTATTTAAACATTCCTCTTTATCAGAGTTCCTGGAGCATGTTTCCTTATGACTTGACTTTTGACCTCTCTCCCAAAGAGAAAGGTTAAGAACAGATTGATAACATTTTTCATTCCCCCAACCGTATGGTTACCTCAATGTGTGTTTGACTGTCTAAATCACAAGTGCAGAAGGACTGATTTTTGGTCAAGATTTGACCCACATTGCCTCCCTATCTTGCCTACAAGTTCTCTTTCTAACCCATTGTGACTTCCCCACTGTTATTTCTGGTCACTCAGCCATCCAAAAATTTCCACTGCCACTGCTTTTTCTCCTGAAGGCCAATGGAGGCAAGTCCAGATGAAATCTGCTGTCTCAAAAGCAGCTTCATGGATTACATTTTCTCCCAGAAAAGTAAGGGATGGACTTGTGCTTCTTATTCATCAGCCTCCTCAAACAGCATTTTCATGAACATCTCTTAGGTCTGAATGACCCCAAACAATGGAGAGATAGCTACTGTTCTACTAACTTTAATATCAGAACGAGTAAAAATCCCTAATTTTATTCTCATTATAATTCTCTATCCAGTGGATAATATGGTGGTTGTGACAGTTAGACTACATTTTTTTTATTTTCCTCTCAGATAAGGGGACGAGGAGAAAACAGACCCTGGGTAGTGGAACTGAATTAGTCAAACTACAAGCAGAATTTGACTGTGTTGTTCTGAAATGTTAATGTTTGTTGAACAGGATAATTGTTTAGAGATGAAATTACCTTTGATGAAAATAATCTGTCACATTCTTGCCTGAGCTGTATCTGAGAAGCAAAGAACAGGAGGCTTTACTAAGACACAATACCTGTGGATCCACTGATCGCAACATGGGTGGTGTCCGAGCAGGCTGCACCCCGCTAATACTAAAGGATTCTGATCGAGGCGGAAGGTTTGGGTCAGAAATTCTGTTTGCCACCTTGTGAGGCATGGCTGGGGAACTTTGCCGGTTAAGTCTGGAACGTTCTTCAACCTGAAACAAGAGGAGAAAAAAGAGCTGTGAATTCAAGTTGTCTGAAGGCCTTGTCCGTAATACCTCTAAAAACCTGTAGAGCCATTTTCTCAAGTCTGTATTTCCAATCAGCCATTCCAAAGACAAAAATAATCCCAGCTAACTATGAATTGTGGCTACTCCAGAGGACTTTCATATTAATAAACAGTATAACAAAATTAGTTAGAGTTGCTCAGTTTATGAATTTTGCTCAAGTCTAGTTCTACCTCCTGTCATATCAATAAATATTCAATCAGCTGAATTTAAATGGTTTCCTAGTAATCAGCAAGAAGGCTAAAGTGTAGACTGAACAGATTGTAAACTCAGTAAACATCAGTCAACCGAAAGTGACAAAAAGTAATAAGTGAATGCATATAGAAACAGGTTGCAGGACAAATTTCCAACACCTTTTTTTACCTATTTTTCCCCTGCCTGTGCAGATATTAATCCAAATATATATGTATCCTCATATGAAAGTCCTTTTTAAAAAAGGTAACATAATCAACTATTTTCTTTTTATGCATTTGGCTCCAAATCTGTACTTTGAGGGTATATTTAGCAGGCTATATTTTAGATGTTGACTTTTTAAAATGGCTATACAGATTTTGTATATTTTCCTACGTGCCTTGATGTAGCAGCCCTCCAGAACCTGCCCAAGCAGACAGACGGTATTTACCGCTCTTCAGAAGATTATAAATCAAAAGCAAGAAATTTCATTTTTATGCCAGATTATACCAGCTGTGATCATAGATGCCTGCCATTCATAAATTTTATCTTTGGGAAATTTCCTGCTCTGAATCCAGCAGCAGAAAGAAGAAAAGAAAAACCCCATGGAGGAGCAAATAGGTAAGGAGAGATGCAAAATGCAGAGACGACTTGTCAGTCTCCACTCCTTAGTGGCTTTTGTGATCCCGAGGACTTTACAGGGATGGGACTGTATATGTAGCATAATGAAACCAAGAAGCAGCTTACTGGATACACACACAACAAACAGCTTTTGGCTTCAAAAGAGCAAATACAGCAGTAAGAAGGCAAGGGCAGAAGATAACATCCACCCCAAGAAAGTAGATTCCCAAACTTTACATCAAGGCAGATTAAAACATGGCCCATGTACCAAGATAAAAGAATAGTAAAGACTGCTAGAAGTTCAAAGCATTTGTCTTCAAAAGAGGCTACTTTGCAGAATCTCTGTGCGATGTGTTGTTCCAGTCATGCCTCCTACCAATGAGACTGTAATGATCATTCATCGTTCTGGTATAATACATGGACCACAAGAAGTTGCTGAAACCTGAATTACAGCACTGGTCCATCTACTTCTGAATTATCTAAACTGACGGGTTTTGGTAGGAATCTTTTCTAACGCTAGCTAGAAAATCTTGGAACCTTGTACACCCTTAAATCTGTGAAGAGATGTATGCAAATGACTGAACAAAAAGGTGGCATATCCTGAATAGAGAATTACACAGAAATGCCAAAGGGAGCCTTTACACATTTTAAAGTAGTGTAAAGTTTAAGTACAAAGCTTCAGTAGTAAAGCTTTGAGAAACCCTACTTTAGAGGCTCTCGAATCCTTAGCTTACCACTTAAGTCCCAAAGTGTTTGGATCTCTTTTGAGGCCATAAGCATCAAAACAAATGCTTTCAGTAAGAAATGGCAGTGATACACTCTTATTAACGTATGTAATAATTAACAGAGCTAGAATCCAGTGGGATATCTTGATTAAAAGAATTATGCCATCAATAAAACTTTTTCAGACAAAATTTGAATCAACTGCAAATGATAATCAGATTTGAATCAACTGCAAATGATAATCAGCACATTTTTAATTTGTTGGATACTTGCATTTAAAAAATTTGTTCTAACACACCCTCACCATCACCAATGGATTGCTTACCAACCTTCCGTGGTGCTCTTAGTCTGACAAGGCTATAAAAAAGGTTTACAAGGTAAAACAAGGTCTAGATAGATAGGATGATGTTGTCTGGTTATCCTGAAGATGCCAAATGCAAGACAGTGTGATTATGAGCTGCTTTGCTTCTTGCAACTGCCTAGTTGCCTTTGTTATGCTCAGAGAAGTAGTGGAAGAACTCTTCTTTGGAGAAAAAAAATGAGCCAAGAGGGAATGATTCTTATTTCCTGAAAGACTCATTCTCCCCTTTCTGTGAAATAGCAATAGCAACAGCACTTAGACTTATATACTGCTTTACAGTGCTTTTACAGCCCTCTCTAAGCGACTTACAGGGTTAGCATATTGCCTCCAACAATCTGGGTCCTCATTTTACCAACCTCAGAAGGCTGGAAGTCAACCTTGAGCCTGGTGAGATTCAAACTGCCAAATTGCAGATAGCCAGCAGTCAGCAGAAGTAGCCTGCATTCTAGCCACTGTGACATCAAACTTCAAAGAATATCTTTTAAAAAGGTGGGAATTGGAGAGGACAAAACAAGAACATATTGCTTGTAATATCCTATATTCAGTGGCCTGCCCACTCTCTTAACAATAAACACAATTCCATCCCATTGTAAAATGAATAACAACCTTCACAGCTCCATCCTTCCCTTCCACTACCCAACCTTCTAATTTTGAATAGACCTAATGAAAAGAAAGTCCTAATGAAAAGAAATAAATTACTTAAATTTGCAAATAATAAAATATTGTATCTGTACATGGTTGACATAGCTTTATACTGCAATATCTGAGCCAGAAAATAGCTCCAAATGTTGTTTGTTCCTATGGCAAATATGTTTGCTTGTTTGTTTTTAACTTCAACTCTTGTTTGCCATCCTCCAAATGACCATGAAGCAGTTGACTAAGCTGCCAAAATAGTCAAGCTCACGTAAGTATTTTCTCCAGTCCCTGAGGAAATAAAGCAGTGCATTCTGGGATGTTATCCAATCATTAAATATCAGGCCGAACCAGCCCTGGCAGCAAATTAAGGCAGAATATCAAGATTAAAACAACCCATGAACTAGGATGTCGTCACCAAACCTTCAAGCACTTTGTTATTAAACAGGTTTGATGTGGTAGAATGCTCTGCATAATTAAATCAGCTTTCAAGCAGGCAATATTTATGATAAAGGAAACTAGACTGATCTGGAAGGTGCTTTCCTCCTATATGGCTTAATAAAGGCAACTTTGGTTGGAGAGAATTCTTTAATCTTTTGTGCAAGCAGAATGTTGTTGTTTCTTTGAGAAATCCACTCAAATTGGATTATTTTAGGCCAAATCTTTTATAATTCCCAAATATGTTCATTAGGAAAACTGGGAAAGTAAACAGCAGCACTTCTTAATAAAAACAAATCTCTATGAATTTTGTGAATACTGGCTTGCCACCCACCTAATGGCAAATTTACTTCTATATGCCTCCAGGAAACGTTAGCTAGAATACTATTATTTGTGCGTAAATCAAAGATGAGGATGCAAACAGAGGCTCCCCAGTTCCCTCATTGCCATCAATTATTACAAATGTTATGATCTGAATTAAAGTAAATTTATACAGTCTTTTTATTAATATTTCCAACCCATAGTTTAAACTGTCTCACTCTTCTGCCCAAGACAACCATCAGTCAAACACTCGTTGAGACTTATACAGAAAATCTGAGTATGAGATACACTTATACAGTATTACCTATTAACACTCCACTTTTAACAGCATTTCAGTTTCACAAAGCAACACACACTTGGGACTCAAGTCCTGAAGATCTCATTCACAACAAATTCACTGGCCTGAGTGCAGATTTTATTTCAGCTCCTCAGAGATTTACACTGACCTAAGAACAAGCTGAAACAAATGGGTTTTATGACAGACAATATCTTTCTCCAGAACCTTGCACACAAAGCTTTCACCGTCGTTTATAAACTTTGGTAAAACAGTTGAACAAACCACACTTTGGAGTAAAAGTAGTTTAACTTTTATTTAAGTTGCGATTAGTCTTAGCAGCAATTGGAATACAAACTTATGTTCCCTAACTCCCTTGCTGCTATCGATTGAAAAAGTGTTTTACAATCTGAATTCAAAGTAAAGTTATGCCGCCTCTTTTATTAACATTTCCAACCAATATTTAAAATAAGGACTTGATTTTTCTTTTAATTAGATTTGAGTATGCATGGAATATGAAACAGCCCGCCTGTCCCAGACAGCCGTGCCCATAAAAATATTTCTTTATTCAAGGAATGAAAAGAACTTTGGGAGAAATACATCTTATTTTTGGAGACCCCAGAGAAAAGAAAGATGCCAGCAGCAGCCAGATATGAAGCATGTCAGATTATAGGCAACAAAAGGTTTACTTTTTCATATCCTCCCATGACAGCAGCTAATTGAAACCCCAACTAGTGTTTGATATGCATAAACATATTTGGGGTGTGCATGCATTCCTTTGCTTATGCTCATAAAAAGGATCTTGAAATCTGCCCTTTAATTTAGACTGATTCAGGTTTAAAATGCTTTGATTAGATTTTGTAGATAAAGTAGAATTACATAAAATTACTTGCGGCTATTACTTTTTTTAGCAGTTACAACCAGCTGAGAACAGCCATCTTTCCAATGCACTCCGGATTTCCTTGGTTGCCTGTGGCCCAGTAGTGGGATTCTACCTTAGTCGCTACCAGTTTGGTAGGTGATCACATGTGCACACGCACGTGTGTGTGCATGCCCCTAATGCACACACCCCAAACAAACCCATCAGCCGAGAAGATGAAGAAATGAAAAGCTAGGAGCGACCCTCCCCACCCTTCCAGGTCTTTTATCCTCTCTCAGTTGAGCTGATCGGAGGCTTTTTATTTTTATTTTTAAAACTGTCGGTTCGTGTGAACCGGTCTGAATCGGTAGCATATATTTCCACAGCTATGGCCCTTTTCCCGCTCTTCTACAACAGATCTGTTCCCTTGCAGAAGGATTTTAAGACAACAAGAGACATAAAGTGCCTTTGAAAGCTGGCAAGGTTCACTGGGCTTCTTTGCTTAAGCAAAGCAAAGCAAAGCAAAGCAAAGCAAAAAGTAAAGCAAAGCAAAAGTTTCGTTTGGTTTGCTTTGGAATTCAGAGAATATGAACTTGAACAGCAAAAGATATTAGTTGCATGAGTATATTTTGTGGAAGGTATAGAACATAGAATAATAGAGTTGGAAGAGACATTGGAGGTCTTCTAGTCCAACCCCCTGCTCAAACAGGAGGCCCTATATCATTTAAGACAAATGGTTGTCCAGTCTCTTTTTGAGAGCCTTCAGGGATGGAGCACCCAAAACCTCTGAAGGCAAGCTATTAATTGTTCTCACTGTTAGGAAATTTCTCCTTAAGTCCTAGGTTGCTTCTCTCCTTGGTTAGTTTCCAACCATTGTTTCTTGTCTTGCCTTTTGGTGGTTTGGAAAAATAGTCTGACCCCCTCATCTTTGTAGGAGCCCCTCAAATATTGGAACATGTCCACTCTTGTCCTTCTTTTCATTGGAAAGGAATCTTCAAAATTCTTAAGTTCTTAAGTATTAGTATGCTATCCTGACCTTCCAACAGGAAAGAAGTTGAGAGACAGATAAACAAACAGCAAGATAGGGGAAAAGATCCTTTGAACTTCATGTTGAAATGCTCCACAAAACCTGCAACATGTTTTGAATATACAAGGTGCCCATTGAGTTTAGGGCAAACATCAGACTGATAACTCAGAATTATGTCTTGCTAGTGGGAATTAAAGCTGAAATGTCCCCCCCCCCCCTAATAATATCTGGTTAGAAGTAAAAGAGCTAAACCTACAGATTCATAATGGATTTGAAAGTCCATCAATAGGGTGACATAATGAGTCTTAAGAAAGTAGTTTTCTATTTAAGCACTTAAATAAAATATTTTCAATATGAGCTCTAATACCTGCACTCAAAGCAAAAGAGTAAAGAAAATGAGTTTGCTTATGAAAAGTTTGATTGAAAATATCACCTTATACGAATGTTAAAAAATATAAGAAGATTTATATTCTTCCAAAAGATTAGAATGTGTTTCTGTATTCAAAAAAGATATTCTTGAAAAAACAGGGATCTGTAAGTGTGTGTGCTTGTTTTTAATAAAAATATTTCTAAAAGATATATTGATAATATAAAGAAAATGCCAAGTATTGCATTTGTATTAGTAATAAAGCATTCATTTATTAATTATTCTATCACACTGATATCATATGGTAGGAGGGAAAGTTAGGTCTCCCCCTAATATGGAAGGAATCTATTTATACATTCGATTATTTGTTCTATATGTTGTCTTTTTATTCAGACAGTGGGAGAGGATCCATGTGCAATAATAGATTATATCATGGAAGATCTCAGAGGCATCTGGTAATCTAGCGAACTAGTTATGTAACAGTTGATGGGAGACTATGGGCATTTTTAAGATAATGCAATAATTCAAAACAAAATCACCCACAAAGCATTCGGTTAGAGCTAAAGATGCTCTAACATCTTATGCATTTGGGTAGGACAATTTGTGAAATCCAGGGTACAAGTTAAATTGGGAAACAAAACAGAAAATCTTGGAATGACAAATCACCTTGTGATGGCACATTGCAATGGTAAACCACTATCTTATCCCATGAAGAAAACTGTATGACTGCAAGCCAATAGAAGCTGAGCTTGCTTGACTGCAAGTTAAGATTTTGGCTTGAAGCCCTGGACAATTGCAAACAGCACTGCAACAAAAAATATTGCATTGAGTAACAAAAAGAAAGTTATTCCTTCATTTTAATTCTTCCCCTAATTTGCACTGTATATATATTCCTTCTTGGGAACACCTAAATACAACTCTTGCTAATTTATTCTGTGTTCCTCCAAAAAGAAAGAAAACATCTGCTGGATTTTTAAATTCAAATTTAACAGAAAACAGCAGATTGAGAATGAACAATTTCAAGTTCCTTTCAAAACAAGGAACAGAATGTAGCTAGGCTACTCAGTTATCGAGTACCAAGGAAAGATTGGCAAGAGCAACAGCATTTGATCATGTTTAATTAGAAACAGGACCAAATAAGAATGGATGGAACAATGGAATGCTGTTATCAAATTAAATGAGCTGAGTTTTAGCCAGATGTACGCATATAAATGAGATAAAAATATAACGTTATGAGAAATATAATTCATGTTTAGATACTGCACTTATGCACTGCAGCAGATACTATGTTAGAGGAGAGAAGAGCTGGAATATCTCTTAATAACATAGCTCCTGTTGATAGTTTAGTAAGAGGTTATGTTACTCAAATGGTAAATGATAGCAGCTCAAAGCAAAATAACAACAAAAAATCCTTGCTTGATCTATTCATTTCAGAAATGCTATGAGCTTTTGATGAACGCTAGTTATAGAATGAGACAACATTGTAGCTTATTGGTAATACTGGGAAAATTATTGGGAGTACTTACCCACCCAAATTGGTTTTATGTAATCCTGTCCAGCATATTGAAGGTTAGGTGTGCTAGATGATAGGGATATATAATTGTTTACATGCAAACCTAATGGTTGTTTTGTATTTGGTATTTGTGGAGAAAGTTTGGAAGAAAAACAGGAAGAGTTAGAAAATGAACCCAGATTCACCGGCATAGCAGTACCAGAGGAATTGCCATGGGAGCCTTCAGAGTTAGAAGAACATGAAAGGACATTTAAAGATACTGAGCGAGAGGAGGAAGATAAGGGTTCCATTCTGTATACATTCCACTGAGAAATTTGTGGAGAAAGATCCAGAAAAGGAACAAGAAGTTGCTCTGAATTCTTTCCTCTCATTTTCCTTGGCATCTGTGAATGATGGTTCCCAGCAGACATGTGATGATGTTCAAAGACACTCTCCATAGATACATGGTGCTTCTTATGGTCATTTTGTATCTTGTGATACCTCAAGATGCAGGCTGGGCTAGAAGCACTCAAATCTAGATGATCATGCATTTTCAAGATGTTGTTTAAAGATGGAGCACTCCTCGAAGGAGAAACAACACCTGGGTATAAATGTGAAGGCTGGTTTTTCCTTCTTTTGTCTCCACTGTGCTCTTGGAAGTTCATTTTGATTTTATAAGGAGGTAATGGTGGCTTATCTCTTTCTGGCAGATGAGGAGAAGACACTGACTTGATCTCCAGCGGTTGCATCCTATCAGGGCTACACCCTTGTGATCGAGAGCCACGGAAGTACTTCATGTTGTTGTTGTTGTTCCTTTGGTCTGGCAAACCACGCCTAGTTTCAGAGTTTATCAAAATGGGTCTTTTCTTTGGATCTTCCTGAGGACTTGGCATGGAAATTGTAATGACAGGCAACAGTGCTACTTCTCTAATAGAAGCCAACATGCCCTTTTTTTTATGATCTAATGCTTGCTGATCTTGGAAGTTTTGCTTACCATGCAGTTTGGAAATGTTAGGATAAGCCTTAGAGTTGGATTGAAGAATGGTGTCTTTGTGAATAAGAAAGGGCATGTGTTTGGGAATGGTACTATGGTTCTGTTTAGCTGGGATAACAGGTAGGTTATTAAAAGTTCGTTGCTGGACCTGGGAAAGTAGGATTACAGAAATTAAACTATTGAAACACACATTGTAATTAATCTCATAGACAACATGCAATTGTTCAATGTCCTGTACTATGCTCATCATAAGAACTCTTCTTCAGTAAGAGAAGAACCAAGCTTGCTTTAAAAACCTTCAGAAAATCAAGGAAACTAGATGTTCTAACGCATAAACCAACAATGTACACAACTGCTTAACACAGAAGATATACTTGTAGAAATAGGCCATTAGATTGGTCCGCTATAGCTTTCTATAGCGGACCAATCTAATGGCCTATTTCTACAAGTTGGTGAACTTCTTGGGAGTCAAAGAGAGAACATTAAATAAATGGCTTTCCTTATAGTGACTGATATTCATTGGGGCCCTCTGAATGTGGAATTCCATAGACTTTTAATGAAGATGAATTGGCCTGCTTATAAAATCATCTGAATCAACATTCTCTTACCAGATAGAAGCACACATCTGAGTTTGTTTGCATTTGGAACGTAAGCAGATTATTATTTAGATGAGCTATAAACTACTATAAATTTAGAAAAAAGCAACATGGAACAAGACAGTGACAAACTAATTCCACTTTGTGCCCAGGAAGCTATCCAAGACATAACAGAAACTGTGCTTAAATAAGAGGTATTATTTTAACTCAGCAATCCATATCCTGTGACAAGTAATTTTGCACAGTCAAAGGTTGGAAACCTACGTAATTCTAATGCAATATTCAGAGAGTTGGGAAGCCATTCATATTACTTCAAATTTGGACTGGAAGATATGTAGATATTTGAAGTTATCTTTGTACTTTTAAAAAATGAGCAGGGTCTTTGAAATGTTTAACAGATAATATAGTATAATCCCAGGATGCCTGTGTTTTCTTAAATGTGATTGTATATGTGCATCCTATTTAGAAATAATTTCCCAGATTGTTATAAAAGTTACCTCTATTATAATATTTCATTATTTACCCTGAACGTTATAATTATGCTTTTTGACTGCCAATAAATTTTAGCAGTTTACATTTAAGTACATATAAAATAATCTTTTCAAAAGCCTGATTAAAAGCATTGCCATCGCATGTTACACTATACATTTCCAAAGATTCCCATCTCTCAAAGGTGTCCTGATAATGATATTTATCTTGAAACTGTGGATCGTATTTGATTGATCTGTGAATTTTACAAGCATTTTTGGCAGATATTATCTAGCCTATTTTAAAATCAAGACCAGAAATATTTATGTACAAGTTAAAATTCTTCTCTCAGATAAAAATCCTAATATTACAATAGTGACAGCCAAATATTTAACCATGGCTACAGAAACAAAACCTAGATTAATAAATCAACATGTATGAGTTGTAAAAGTTTTATGCAATATCTAGCAATTTATTTTATGTGATTTTACTTAAGTGTTTTACTTATGCCCAATGTTTTAAATTATATCTGTAGTTTGTTACTTTTATCTGTTTTCTCATTCATATAAAATTACCTAAGGATGCAAGATTGACTAAAATATTGCACAAGCTTTTTAAAAATTATTTTAGCAGAGTGTGTCCATTCTTGCCTGTTTAAAATATTTCCCAAATTCTCATGCAAAACGTGAACTTGATTACTATAGCAATTGCTTCATCTGACTGAGTCGATTTCATTGAACAAATGAACCTCTATTACACAGAACGGAATGTTTCCAATAAGGATGAGAAAAGCTTTTGATTTTACAGTAATAATTTCTCTTTTCATTCTTTTACCACTAAACAGAGTGATCAATGCCTGGAACACCCTACCAGACTCTGTTGTTACACCTCAACCCCTCACAGCTTCAACCTCAAACTGTCTACCATGGACCTCTCCCCATTCTTAAGAGGTCCTTAAAGGGGGCGTGCATAAGCGCACCAGCATGCCAACCGTCCCTGTCTTACTGTCGCCATTTATCTGTATTTAGTTCCTTTGTTCTTGTTTATGTTCATACCTATACTTGTTATCTTGTACATGTTTGGCAAACAAATAAAGTAAAAATAAATAAACATAAATAAATAAATAAATAAATAAATAAATAAATAAATAACCTGGAGAGTGATCAAGATGACCTTGAAAATCACTCTGATTTTGCTTCAGTCCATGAAAAAATGCAATACAGGAATGGATTTTTGGAAATTCTCTAGAGCTTTTTGCAGTGACTTCCCAAAACCACAAATGTGAGTTGGGGAGATGAGGCCAATTAAAGCTGTGATCTCAGGGAACTCTGTACACTGCATTTATCTTCCGGCTTTCCCTTTGAGAGCTTAAGATGACACACATGAAGACTTTCCTTCATTAGATGCCTGTTTAGTAAGCTGTGCTGAGAGAAAATGGCTCACTTAATGACGCCCAGCAATATCCATATTCAAGTGGGGACCTGCAGCCGGGTCTTCTCATGCAGGTCTTACATCTTAACCTCTATGCTATAATGAAATGCCCCGTAATAGTCACTCAGCAAAACAGGATAGTTATTAAGAGACCGGCAGTTTTTCAAAGTGGTCACAATTACTGTGCCCTGGTGGCATCTACTATCTGCTTTTCAATGCGCAATCCTTTCTTTCAGGGCAAGTGTATTATGTGAACATAACCGCTTCTTATTCAGTAGCTGGCACCGCTATCATAATTGCAGCAGAGATGGAAGCAGGTTCTTTCTGTGACCTCACAGAGGGAATCGGGCTTTTTAAAAACATGAGCTGGATTTTTTTTTTACAAATCTATTGTTTTGGACAACTCCCACTCCCTTGCCTTTTGCTAACAAGGTGACAGAGATGCAGTCACCAAGAAAATTACATGCATCAAAGAGGCGATTCAGTCCAGAAGTGCAATGGGCAGTTAAATGTCCAAATGGGGAAGGATTTTTTAAAAAAATGTTGGTACAACAGCCAACACTTGCTGCATGAAGCAATACATTGGACAACTATTTAATATGGAACAGGCAATAGCTTTCAAATTGTATGGGAGATCCTTAACCTTTCTCTGAAAATTTGCTTGCTTATAATTTGCCTTTTGTAAAAATGTGTACTTTCATGGAAGGATTTAAGATATTCTGAATATACCCTCACACCACTCTGCAACATGGCAATTACGAGATTGACTAACACTTAACCGAGGCTTTCACGTCAATATCCTCATATATTACTTCTGCAAGGTGCTGAGGTTTGCACCATGTATGCAAAACACTTAGGCACACGATTTGATGTGGAAAGTGTTTCCTGAATGTATAAGATTGAAAACCATTCAAGGGGGGTGGGGGTGGGAAAGAAGCACATTTCCACGTGGTTTGCAAAACAACTTATCTGCAATACAACAGGAGGAAACAGCTAGGATAAAAACAGTGCAAAATTCTAAACAGTGGTAATATGCAAACAACTATATTCTAATTTCATTTACATGCATTTGCACACCCATCCTCAATTACCCATTATATGAGTTGGGAAAAGTACTTATCTGCTCCCATGTTAGACACTGTGGAAAGTGAATTCAGTTGTGCATTACTTCTGATACCCAACTTTAAAAAGTGTGTAAACTGCAAGAGAGCTTTTTAAAATATAATCTCTCTACATATAAGCCACATGTGTATATGTGATTAACCAAGATATTAAAAATGCTCTGCAGCAGGAATTTTTCCTGACCTAACAAAAGGCTGCACTAGCAATAATCATCAATGTTAGGCACAACGATTTATCAGCTGGTACCATGCATGGAGTCCTTCTAAATGGATGCTTTGGCCATACTAGCATTTTCCACCCTATAATACTTTATAAAACATATGTATCACTGACTTTTTTTTAAAAAAAGAATATTTCTATTAAGTATCACATACCAGTTAATTTTGTTTTTCAAGTTGCTTGAAAAATACCTAAGACAGAAGAGATCTCTTCTTTTGAAAAATAAAACCACTGAAAACACTCAAGTTTTTAAAATCCTGACCATCAATGCTGCAATTCTATTCTGTTGCTGAAACATTTTCTTCCCAGGATTAGACACACAGGTAACTTTACCCAGTTATAACATACCACCCAGATCTGAATGTGTGATACAACCATGGAATTTCAGAATTGGAAGAGAACCTCCATCAATTCTTCATCAACCTCTATTGGGTTGGATACAAGGACCTGATGGCATCAGAGGGCAGATGAAGTTATTGGGCCAAATGACCCAATATAATGAAGGATTGGTGCCAGATAATCCCAAAGAATTCTGGGCATGGGCAGGAGGCTGAAAATGTGTACACATTCAATTTTTACAAAACTGGTTTGTATACCAACTCCAAGATAAAATGTGATCGGGCCTACCTCCTTTGCCCAAGCTGGCTTCTCAGTGGCGTTCATCCCTTCCTTGTAATGATAGAGAGGCTTCTTCTCGGTTGGTCTCTGTTCTTGTCTTTGTTGCTGCTGTAAAGAAACTAGATAGTCCCGTTCTTGTTGCAGCTGTCGCTGTAGCCTCTCGGCTTGCCGTTGTTCCTCCAACTGCTTGCGCTTGTATTCCTACCAAGACATGTGCACCACACAAAAATTAACAAAGCCGGAGAAGAGTATGAAATTGTGGGATAGCCTCCCATCGTCAGAATGCTACTGTGAGGGAACAGCCATGTCTAAAAGGTAGATGTTTACTGGATGAAAACATTACATTAACATGCAATGGTTGTGATTTGTATGGATTTCAATATTCGTTGTGTTTGACTAAGGTGAACTTTTGGCCAGGCCCTTACCAACAAGCAATTTAAGCTCTCAACTCCATTTATTCTGCATATACACACTATTTACTCATTGCCCATTCCTAATCAGTTTCATTACTAAATCTTAACTTCCATCACACACAGGTATTTATTTGATCTATTTGAATGGGATTCAGTTTCTATTCAATCTCATTTTAGGCTTTACATATGAAGTGACTTTACAAGGGTGTGTGTATGGAAACTTCCACAAAGCTTAATGTGTAGTATTTCTGTGTGTCAGTTTAAACGAGATGAGATAAATTAAGATTGTGTCTAAAGGGTTATTAAAATTATGCTTATTTAAAATATGGATATACAGTACTAGTAGCTATCAGGGAAGTTTAATCATAATACCTTCAAACTGATGCTATCAATGACACAAAAAATATTAAATCTGAAAGGCATTTATTGTTAAATCTAATAAATTGCATTTTATTTTAATTGACTGCTAGTGCAGAATTATCAAAATGGCTGGCAGTAAAAGAAATCTTTATACATAAGTTTGTTTGCTTGTTCTATTGTTAACAAGGGAATAAAATATAAATATCACTAATTAATAGAATGGTTTTAAAAATCCCTAAATTACATATCTCAAATACCGGCAAGATGCAACTTTGATGTAGGAGAAGGGACAATGATAGTAAAAGGGAAAGTTTGTGAATTTGTCTATTTAATTTTAAAATGCAGTGGTACATAATCCTCCAACACACACTCTTCTATCATGAATGTGAAGAAAGCAGCCTATAAAGAAACATGCTACCAGATTGCACAAAGTAGAGAAGTTAGAAAGTGTGTGGATACTGTATTATGGGACATATTTCTAGGAGGTTTCACTTAATTCTCATAATGAGTGGAGAACAGAGATGTACAGATGTGCAAGCCAGGAACTCTCCCTCCAACGGCATCCCCAATTATTAATAAAAAGGAAATAGAAACATTCAGAGTTCTTGGTAGGATTGCATTCAAAAAGAAACTAATACAGCATGCTATCTTCTACTCTGGAGATAAAGTTGAGCCTTAGTAGCCCAACTTCTCCCAGTATGGCTTTTTATATTACCTTAGCCTTTTAGGATTGCCACTTCAGATGTCCCCCCTCAAAAAAATTCCTTTGTTTACTAGCACCTTTTTCCATTCTTGTTGTTTTCTGATCTTTATTTCCTTCTCCTTTCTTTGGTAGTCCCCATTAACTATTACTTTTAGGCCACAAATAGAAAGCAATACTGCTTATTGGCATTGGAAGGGTCTCCCAAAATCAAGATTTCAGATTGTGCTTTTTTCTCAGAAATTTTTCTCTTTCTAGCCAATTAATTGGACTTATAAACTTTTGTTATTTAAGAGTTAAATTCAATTGGCATTTATGCTCCAGGATGACTATAGCTATCTTCAGCTATAGGCTATGCCCGAAACTCTCTTTCTCCATAAGTTTGAAGCACATCTTGGATGAAGAAGGTGTAACAGTAAAATAAACAAACAAACAAACAAATAAAAAAACTAGACTGAAATTCTGGCCTAGGATGTCCATGTTTTGTTCTTGGTAGAAATTTAGTCCACGAGGAGCTAAATTTGGAAAAAGAAAACATTATCGGAAGATGTAATCAAGCTTTCAATAAAACGTTACTTAAGGCTTAAAACAGAGGTTGGCAATGCAACACACAAAGCACTAGTATGCTCATTGGATCCCCCCAAGAAATAATCTGTCCAAATTTCACATTAAAACCACAACTATACTGCACTAATCTTGCAAGATTTGGGAACTTTTCCAATAGCCTGTGCACAAGTTTAGCAGTTCTTTTTATGAATGCTTGGACCGTGATCCCAGGTAACTCAGTAGCCAAAAGCTGGCCAGCTGCTGTCTTATAAGCTCCTGCTTTCTCTTTCCTATTCAAAATAAATTGTAAACGATTTGCAACTGAATCTGTGTCCTGATTAAAAGCAAAGCAAACTGCATAAGTTAGTCCCAACCTTGGTGGCATGCCTTCCACCCCCATTATTTGCAGATTCTAGAAATATTAATAAATGCCAAATTGACCAACATTTTAATACTTTCAAGTATAAAAAATGGGAAGAAAGGGTGGCAACCCTATAAAGGCTGATAGCATGCTGTTTTGCTACAGACAGAAAGGATGGGAGAAAGGACGTAAGATGGATCCTGCCTCCCCATTACCAGAAGAAGAGCTTGTTCCTGCAGTAACTGCTGCTGCAGGATCTCTAACTGCCTCTGTTCTTCCTCTAACTGTCGCCTGATGTATTCCTGGAGACGGTGGGAAGCAGGAAGCAGAAAAAGGAGAGAAAAGGGAGAACCATAATTCCAAAGGCAAAAAAGCTGATTGTAAGAGTAGGAGAAAAAAAAAATCACATAACCATTAAAGATTGCTGCTTGATACAGGAAGGTGGAAGCAAAAGGAGAAAATAGAAATACAGGGCAATACACAAAATTCTTCATTGGCCAAGTGTAAAAATCATACAAGCTGCAAAAACTGTTGCTGAGAAAGTAATAGAGTCTTGCTTCACTTAATGCTGAATGTACATTATGCATAAATATACAGTACTATGGCTGTGAAACATATTCCCCTTTGTGTGCCTGTTTACTCTGTTGTAATCTCTCTGTCTCAAATGAATGTAAATGCAAACATTAATTCTTTTCTTGCTAATTATCCCAGCGGTTAGGGGAGCATTCCAAAGGAAGGAATGCAAAAAGGGGAAAAAAAGAGTTCCCCCTTTTACTCAGCTTCCTCATGAATTCCTCATGAATCCAGAATTCATGTGGGTTCACTTGACCAGCATTATATCTTTCTGATACTTTAAAACAGAAGATCGTGTCAATAATAGAAATTAATGAGCCATCATGGTGGCGCAGTGGTTAGAATGCAGAACTGCAGGAAACTTCTGCTGACTGCCGGCTGCCAGCAGTTTGGCAGCTCGAGTCTCACGGCTCAAGGTTGACTCAGCCTTCCGTCCTTCTGAGGTCAGTAAAATGAGGACTCAGATTGTTGGGGACAATATGTTGACTCTATAAACCGCTTAGAGAGGGCTGTAAAGCGCTAAGGAGCGGTATATAAGTTTAAGTGCTATTGCTATTAAATTGGGACTCTCAGGACAATGCCAACATCTCTATACAATATGAAGAAGTTGGGTCATACTGAATTTCCTTTTTGACTGGTAAGTCTGAGTTTGGGACTTAGAAAGCACTATAAAAAAAATTACAATCATTTGGATCTGAAGCTCGTCACCTGCTCGTGTTCAGCCCGTCTCCTTTCTTCTTCTCGCCGCAATTGTTCTTCATAATGCCGCCGTTGCTCTCTCTCTTGTTGTTTTCTTAGCTCCTTCTCTCTCCTTTGCTGCTATAAAGGAAGGCAGGAATAAATTATTAAAGACAACTAGGAAAATTACGCCGTCTTCAGTCGGACTTAAGCATGGTATATAAAATCATACATTGCAATGTCCTACCTGTCAATGAATACTTCAGCTTCAACCATAACAACACAAGAGCACACAATAGATACAAACTCAAAGTAAACCGCACCAAACTTGATTGCAGGAAATACGACTTCAGCAATAGAGTGGTCAATGTCTGGAATACTCTACCCGACTCTATAGTCTCTTCCCCAAACCCCAAAAACTTTAACCTTAGACTGTCTACTATTGACCTCACCCCTTTCCTAAGAGGTCTGTAGGGGGCGTGCATAAGCGCACCATCGTGCCTACCGTCCCTGTCCTATTGTTTCTCTTATTCTTTTATTTTTCTTATATGTAACCATTTCATGTATTCACAACTATGTATACACTTATACTTATTATCTTGTAAACAATTGGCAAATCAAATAAAATAAAAAATAAAAAATAAAAAAAATCACATAATTCTTGTTGGTTTTGAAAACCAAAAAGTCTACAGGGCAGAAAGAAAGCAGAAAAATAATGTTGGCTAAAGGTAAACTGGCAACTAAACAGCATTGCTATCAAAAGTCCTCCGTATGCATCAAGACCACAAATTTCCTGAATTCCAAGTTAACCGTCTGAGAATTATTTCTTGGAAAAACATATATCTGATCCATATCAGCCTGCTATCTCAGTCAGAGAAGAGATGTATTTAGCTGTGGCAATTAATGGAGTGGATTTCAGCATAAGAAATACTTTTGAAAGAGTTTTGGGCATCCTCTGGCTACCAAATAAATGGATCGATGTTCTAAGAGAACTCAATGTCACATGCTAAAGAAGTTGAAGATATGTCACAATAAAGTTTAATTTCTCTTTGACTTGATAGAAATTTGCATTACTGGATCCCATGCCAAGAGCAAATTAATCTATTTCAGAAGTATGCAACCTGAATATCAGCCTGTGCTGAAAGTTTCAGCCTAAAACAATGGTCATGATGTACAAAATCAGTTCTTCAATGCTTCTACAAGTGGTCCTTGACTTACGACCTAAGTGAAATAGTTGTTAAGTGAATGCTGCCCCATTTTATGACTTTCCTTGCCAAAGTGGTTAAGTAAATCACTGCAGTAGTTGTTAGTAACCCAGTTAAGTGAATCTGGCATCCCCGTTGACTTTCCTTGTCAGAAGAGTGCAAAAGGGGAATCACATGTCCCAGGGACACTGCAACCGTCATAAATATGAATCAGTTATCAAGCATACAAATGTAAATCATGGGGATGCTGCAATGGTCATAAGTCTGAAAAATGGTCATACATCACTTTTTTCAGTGCTGTTTTAACTTTGAACGGCCACTATCTAATGAGGACTATCTGTAATATATCTAACAGCCACTATTTGAGGGTTCTCCATGTCCCCAAAGTTAAAGATAATGTGGTAGGACCAATAGAACCAACAGGATCAACATTGAACAAGATCATAAATCTTGTGTATCATCTTCTTTTAACGACCCCATAATTCCTTGTGGGGTGGAGCCCAGGCAACTGAATGGAGCTGAGTGTTTACTGGCCGGATGCCCTTCCAGTCACCAATGCCGAGCTTCATTCAGCAGATATATTCTCACTGTGCCCTGAGAGAGAAATATCTACCTCTACCTAGGATCGAACTCATAGACTCCTGATTGTGAGGCGAGAGCTCCACCTCTAGGCCACCGTATCACTATTGTAAGTCTCGTGTATGTAGCAAGGCATGTACTTTAAACCAAGCAAGCAACAATGAAGATCCTTTCTGCTCTTTCTAATGGCTGTAATAGTCATGTCTGTTCTTATAATTATGTCAGTGGAAAATCTGTTCAAGGAGACAGAGACAGAGACTGCATCACAAACCCACAAAAGCATATTATATGGAAATCATCTGAATTCTGAAACACCCGAGAGGAAGAGAGCTGGGGGAAGCATTCGAATCCAACAATCTTGGCCCACATGTCCTTAGATTCAGTTGAAGGGCAGTCTTTTACATAATGAATCCTGCCTTATAATGAGAAATATGCTATTCTTTATACCAATATATGGACAATAGTAAAGTTTAATTTCCCCTAACCCCAACAGCACATTCTTTATTTAGAAATTAAGAAATGGTTTAAAAATAACAACAAAAAAGAATATTAAACCAGTGCAATCAAATTTGTGGAACTTGTTAGGAATATAAGTCACCTAACAGTTATTTGGGTTGGAAATATATAAACTAGGATAGACATTTTAACACTATGCCTTTAAGAGAATACTAAATCTGTAATTGGGTGTGGTTCCACAAATGGCCATAAGATGGAGCCAGAAACCTGGGTTGTTTAGTCTCAGAAGAGAGTCTCAGTGAGTCTCTGTTTCTTCTGTTGGAGAGTTTTGCCATTCCTCCTAAATGGCTGTTACTGATCGTTGATGTAAGTCTGTTACTGAACTGTTTTTGATACTGGACTTTGATATTTGGATTATCCCTGAACTGAACACTGACTGCTTTACCTGTGAATGACTTGAACTGCTTATCTTGGACTTTGCTTAAATGTTTATTGGAAATAAAAACCTACATTTACTGTACAGTGTATCTGTGTGCTGTGTGTGTGCTATTCTTCCTTACTCTCACTACATCTCCCTGTATGTGCTCATTCTCCTAATGGGGAATTACCTCAACAGAACTTAAGTTCAATAATAATAATATCCATGAGCACCCAGTATAATATTAATGTGATATCAGGGGTTTTCAATTCAATGTGTGGAGTCTGAGGGATGTGTGTTTGTGTTTATTTTCATAGTCATAAATTGTACACTGAAGATGGTATTTAATTTTGTTGTACGAGGTACAATGACAATAAAGTAAAGTAAAGTTTGTTCTCTAAAGATGCCTTCTCCAAACAGTTGAGGAAAAAATAGTTGTAGCCTCTCAAAGTTTTGGCCATCTTAGAGGTATTCTTATCAGCTCATGGAATCTCACTTGATTATTGGAGATTATAGGCAGGAGTTCTATTGCAGCGAGTCAAAGCTATGGTTTTCCCAGTAGTGATGTACGGTTGTGAGACCTGGACCATAAGGAAGGCTATATATGCTAAAGAACTGATGCTTTCAAATTGTGATGTTGGAGAACACTCTTGAGAGCATTTGGACTGCAAGAAGATCAAATCAGTCAAACCTAAATCAACCCTGACTGTTCTTTGGAAAGACAGATACTGAAGCTCAAATACTCTGGAAACCAAATGATGAGGAGAGAGGACTCACTGGAAAAGACCCTGATGTTGGAAAAGATTGAAGGCAAAAGGAGAAGGGACTGGCAGAGGATGAGATGACTAGACAATGTCATCAATACAACGAACATGGCTTTGGATGAACTCTGGTAGAAAGCAGAAGACAAAGTGGTCTGGCAAGCTGTGGTCCATAAGGTCATACACAGTTTAGTCACTGACAACAACAACAACAACAACAACAACAACAACAACAACAACAACAACAAATAAAGGAGAATATTTGTAGCTCAGAGTTGAAATAAGGAGTCCTTGGTTCTTTCTGAGCTTGCTTGTTTTCTTGCAGATGTTTCATTGCCCAAACTAGGTAATGTTACCAGTGCTAACTGATGATGTTACCTAGTTTGGGTCATGAAACATCTGCAAGAAAACAAGCAAGTTCAGAAAGCACCAAGGACTCCTCCACAGCAAAAAACAAACACAAAACACAAAACAACCTACCGTATATGCCGGCGTATAAGACGACCCGGCGTATAAGACGACCCCCTAACATTTCCACTCAAAATATAGTTTGTTATATACTCGCCCCCTCTTCTGCACGCCTTCCACTTTTGCACTTTTTTTTTTTTTTTGAGGCACTTTTGTGCACCGTGGAAACGAATCCCGTGAAGCCGAAAGGAGCAGCCAGCCTTCTCCCAGCTCCCAAGGAAGCGAGGCTCGCACTGCCCGGGCTCCGCTGAAGTATCCGGCTGGGGCTGTCAGGAGTTGTTACTGCTGGCGCGGCTCATGCGGCTCCAGTCCCGTTGCCTCGGGAAGGGAAAGGCAAAAAGGAAGAGCGCGGCGGCGCTTGGCAATGGCAGCAGCGGCTCCTAGTTTTGCCTTTCCCTTCCCGAGGCAACGCGGGACTGGAGCCGCACGGAGCCGCGCCAGCGGTAACAACTCCTGACAGCCCCAGCCGGATACCTCAGCGGAGCTCGGGCGGTGCGAGCCTCGCTTCCTTGGGAGCTGGGAGAAGGCTGGCTGCTCCTTTCGGCTTCACAGGATTCGCTTTCCACGGTGCGCAAAAGTGCCTCAGCCGCGGGCAGCCGCAGTGCTTCCCAATTACTATTTGCCGGCGTATAAGACGACCCGGCATATAAGACGACCCCCCCAATTGGAGGCATGTTTTTCAGGGCAAAAAAGTCGTCTTATACGCCGGCAAATACGGTATTATAGTGTGGTGGGTACAGAATGAAAGACAGGGGAAGAGCTTCATGATCTATGGCACTCATCAAGATTCTAATTGCATAGATTGTCTCGTACTTTTTACAACATTGCATTTATTATTCCCAAAATGTTAGTGGAAGGGTAAGGCTGACATTAACTACAAACTTCATGGCAGAGCTCTCCCAAGTTATTAGTGCCATCTGGAGAAGGAGCATCTTTAGAGCTCTATTGTTTCTGTAAGAGCTAACATGCAATTAATCTATAATTATACAATTTCATATCTATCTATCTATCTATCTATCTATCTATCTATCTATCTATCTATCTATCTATCTATCTATCCATCCATCCATCCAGGTGTGTGTGTGTGTGTGTGTGTGTGTGTGTGCATGTGTGTTCCAGCATAACTCTGAAATGCCTTGAGCAATTTCAACCAAACTTGGTATATAGATGACTTACCCTCTGGAAACAAATATTGTAGGGGTAAGAAACCCCTAACCCCCTTTAGTGTGTGTCTGTGCCTTAAGATGGCTTCTACTGTACAGCACAGTTGATTTGCCATGGTAACGGCTTCACAGTACTCCAATACTCCACAAGGGGGCTCTCTCTCAGCCCTCCAAGGAAACATGAGGCGATTGACCAAGTGCAATAAAAAAATGAAACACCAGTGTAGACAAGAAACTCCCAAGGAGAGGAATAGAAGACTTGTGATGCTGCGTGAGAGACAGTACAACAGCATGAGTCCCGACTACAGGATTTTCCTGTCTAATACAGGATTGGGATAAATAAGTACCCGGGCAATGCACGGTTATTGGCTAGTTATTCTATATTGGCGGAACTGGAGAAGATTAAGTCTGGAATAATCTGACTGGGTTTTATAACTAGGGAGAAAGTGACTCTCCTGAAACTGTTACCACAGTGCCCAGGATGAGACTCGGGCCTTTCACCAAGCTGTGTTAATTTTCTTTAGGACAAATAAAAAAAGGCTGTTGGCCTAGTCATTTGAAAGTCAAGCTGCTTTTTCTATGTTAGCAACCCCTTTGTGGGGAAAATCAATACAGCCTCATAATTACATGCCACTCGGGTCTGCGGTGTGAGGCGTACTCAGTATTGATTGTAGCTATGGATGAGATGTGTCTACAATTGGCCTGGTGTGCCTTGAAAGAAAAATGAAGATGTGTAAAAACCCTTCAGTAATTGTGCCATTAAAGCAGGCTGGCTGGCATTTGACATGTACAAGCAGACGACTGAGTGGATTTGGCTCTCTACTATTTTGGCTAACATGTAATTCCCCAATCACATCCTGAACATGTTAATGCTGTTACCATATAAAATGCGAGATATATTCCTCTATAAAGCAGCCCATGGATACGGCTCTCAAATGGCCTTTTCCCCCATTTTCTTTTACAAAAAGCTGCAAATGGGAGACTCCTTATCAGAGTCACCAATCTTGCTATCAGATGTTGGAAGCCGGTTTGATGTGTTGTTTTTAAATGGTGAAAAGCAGCAGTGCTTTCACTCATAGCCAAAGGATTTTCTGCTGTTGATAGTCAAAAAGTCACAATTTAGTATATGAGATTTATATTCCCCTCCTGCTTGATTTTCCACACTCCCATCAAAATCTGTGGGCAAGTAGTAATGTTGTTCTTTAAAAAAAAACAAATAAACAAAACAGATGTACAATGGTACCTTCGTACTCAATTGCTTTGAAACTCAAAATTGATACTCAAGGCATTTTGATGTGAAAATTTTGTCCTGGTACTCATTGTTTGTTGGTACTCAATTCAAATGCTACAATTGTTAGTGTGAGCTGTGACTCATGACATGGGAGGCATATAAATTTAATATACAAAAATAAATATTATAAATTGAGGCACATCCCTAGGCTGGATGTTCATATTTATTGATGAATTTATAAACTATTTAGTCAGTCAAAGTGATAAGCATATGCAACAATGGAGGCCAATACAATAACAACAAACCAAAATATAGAACATAGGTTTGGAGGGGATCTTGGAAGTCTTCTAGTCTGACTGTTCAAGTCTGTTCAAACTATACTATTCCGGACAAATGACTGTCAAATCTCTTGAAGATCTCCACTGATGGGGCACTCACAACTTCCAGAGGTAAGCCATTCCATTGATTAATTGTTCTCACTGTCAGGAGATTTCACCTTAGTTCTAGATTGGATCTCTCTTTAATGATCTTCCACCAATAACTTCTTGTCCTGCCCCTCAGGTGCTTTGGAGTATCTGTTGTCCCCCTCTTTGTGCAGCAACTAGATTAAGGTTGTTGTAAATGCAGACTAAACGCAGCCACACAATTCAGGGCAATAGACTATGTGGCTGCAATTAATACCAGTGTCATAGGTATCAATGTGAAAAAAGCACATACACCATCTCTATCTGAAGCAATGGTTTCCAAACCTTCTGTACAACTACGTAACTATTGAAAGTTTGAGGACTTACACATCACTTAACAGATCATTAACACTGTTTAAGGACCCAGATAGGTCCTAACCATTCTTGTGGGACTCCCCATTTAAATAAAATTAAATTACTTTTCTAAACAGAACAGAAATTGCTAACATTTTGTTAAATTTACATGCCATGATCCATCTTGCCATCAGGCAAATCTAGGCAGCTTACAACAAGATAAAAGCAACAGTGTAAAGCATTAAGATGTTAAAATGATAAATATTGACATTAAAATTGAAAAAGGAAGGAAACAATATACAGTCGGGTGGAGGTTAATCCACTATCTCCAGTATAGAATGTCCGCATCAGGACCGTAGGCCAATCAGCAGAGCTATGGTTTATATGCTTGAAAAAGCACCAATACTCAATAGATTTTGTTGTACTTGCTCCCACCAGAAATCAGAACAGAAATGTTCTTCTAATATTTTGTATGAGAATACCAAAATCTTACTGCTCTCTCAAGGCTTTTTGCTATTAATAATGTTTTTTGTGCCCACAGGAGCTGATCAGCAGTGATTCACAGATCACAGTTTAGCAACTGATCTAAAAGAAACTATAGTCTTTATCAGAAGATAGCAATAGTGTAAATAAGCCATAGACAAATCTTAATGGTTTTTCTGGGGGCTTCTATTAATGAATTTCAAGCCTCATTTGAAGCATTACTGACTAATGGTATGACTAATGGCTACTAAGATGTATTTTACTAATATGAATTATGAATACTGTATTATACTGGAAAATGCCTACATTTGCTTTAGACCACTTTCTCACAGTCCAAGCTGCACATGATCCACTCCGAGATGTAAATTCTTCCTGGGTGTATTTTACATTGTTATAGCCATTTATGCTGGCTGAGATATTACTCAGGGAAGGAGATACAAATGTGAAACTTCAAGAAACATCGCATTGGAAAGAAAGAGAGCACATGTCCTTCAACTAACAATCTCTGTCACTTCATTTTGTCTTATTTTGTGGCATCTAAGAAACAAATTGCAAGATACAACTACAAGAGTCTTAAATTGTGCTCAACTTCTCACTGTGCTGTACAGACACATCCATGAAGTATCTTCTCAATAATAAGGAAGTGGTTTGCCATTGTCTTCCACCTGGGTTTGGCTCTAACTGAAAGTTTCCCTATACAGCTTGCTTAACTATCTGAAAAATGTCTATTGGATATTTAAGTTGTTCCCTCTATGATTGATTGTTGGCAGTTACACCTAAGGGAAGATCTGTCTGTCTATATCTGTCTATGTCTAAATCTATATTTATATCTATATCTCTATCTAGCTACTCTATCTAGATCAGTGATCCCCAACCTTTTTTATGCCGCGGCCTGGTACCGGCATCAGCTGGGCGCCGCGGCCCGGTACCGGCATCAGCTGGGCGCTTCCGGTGAGCTTTTCCGGGTAGAAATGGCTTTCTACCCAGAAAAGCTCACCAGAAGCGCTGGCGCCGCCATCTTTTTTTGATGAAAAAGTGCTTCCGGTGAGCTTTCTACCCGGAAAAGCTCACCGGAAGCACTTTTTCATCAAAAAAAGATGGCGGCGCCCAGCAACCAGCGGCCCGGTAGGACTTGTTCCGCGGACCGGTACCGGTACGCGGACCGGTGGTTGGGGACCCCTGATCTAGATAACTGGCTATCATATCTGAACTGCCCATCTTTTACAAAAAGGGATTCTGGGCAGTGTACAATAAAACATCAAAATATAGAGACAGTATATAAAAATTAAAATGTTAGAATTGAAATGTTAGAATTAAGAATTAAAAAAAAAATATAAATATTTTTAAGGAGGCAAGAATAAATAAACCCTGTTAAAAATTAATTGACAAAGGCAAAAGAAGGGCTCTCGTGATATCAACCAATCCCAATGACTATATGTTCCTTTGGGCTTCCCATGCAAGGCTGCAGATCTGTGTTTTAACCCCTTTTTGGAAGGCCAGGAGAGCAAAGGTTTGCCTCAACTCCAGGACAAGAATGTTCTATACAGGCAATGGCTCTTAGATCCCACCAGTTGGGAGTTATTTAACTGACACGGTTCGCAACATATCTTCCCTGCCTGATTGGGTGGGGTAGAAAATGTCAGTTCTGTAGGTTGCCTGGCCCCATGCCATGTAGGTCTTTGTAGGTTACAACTAACATATTGCATTGAAAGATGAAAACACCCTGGAACTTCCGGTTTGCTAGCCTTCGGCGGCGGCAGGGATTTGCAACCGTGCGATCCCTGCTGCGTTCGCCGCCAAGGTTCCCCCGATCCATTTGGATCTGGGGGATATAGCTGCCCCGTAGAGGCAGCTGAAGACAGGGGGATCCAGCAAGGGGTTTGGGGGTGCCGCAAACCCCCTCCCCAGCCGGCTAAACTCCCTTTTCCCAAGGCGGAGGAACGGCGGTCAGTAATGGCCGCCACGAAGAAAGCTGCAGCCGGGTAAGCAAGTGCAGGAGGGAGAAAGCTGGAGAAAGTGAAAGGTGCTTTTAACCGGGACAAGACGGGAGAAAGTGATTTGGAACCTTGAAAGCTGTTAAGGATATATTGTTCCTTGTGAGAGCCACAAGCTGCGAATACCCTAAAGGGGAAAGTTTTTTTTTTCTTTGTTCTACTCTCCTTCCTAAAGTGACAGCGGGGAAAAAAAATCTTTTTGGCTGTGAGTGGGAAGGGAGAGTGAAAAAAAAATCAGAGCAAAATTTGAAAATAAGGAGAAGATTGCCTAGAATTGCAAAGAGTTTAAAAACTTCCAAAAAATATATTTGAAAAGGATTTGTGATTACTTTAACCTCAGAAAGAAAAAGTGAAGAAGAAGGTATTTAAAAGAAACAGTCTGTTTGGATTATTTGGTGATTTTGGAACCTTTGGAAATTATTTCTGATTACACAATGGCATCACCTGTGGATGGATTGGAACTTATATATCAAAAATATGAAAGAGAAAAACAAGGAGGGGAAGATGGACTTGGCACTATTTTTCAATACTTAGAAATGGCGGTTTATATTTATGTGAAGCAGAATGAGGATGATGGGGACAAAGAAGAAGAAGAAGCCATCTTTGATGAAAAAAGGACTTTGATTGGAAACGGGAAAAAGCAAGAGAAAAAGGAAAAGAGGTCTTTAAGATCTGAAAAAACAGCCCAAAACGAGAAGAATAAGGTGAAAAAGGGACATTATGTTAAGAAACAACAGAAAGGGGGAAAGCAGAATAAAAGGGAGGTGGAGAGACAAGGGGTTAAAGAGGACAAGGAGAAGAAGAAGCAAGGGAGAAAGGAAGGGATGAGAAGCTCTAATGGTGGGGAGCAGGATATTAAGAAGCAAAAGTTTTTCAGAGATAATGGATAGATCTTATTGTTAATGGGATTCTAGAAAGGTACATAAGATTGCATTTTTATATCTGTATTTAGAAGTAATTATAGAAAATTAGAAATAATATGTAGCTTAAAATGTGATAAAATATCTAACATAAATAAGTGAAATTTTTGTTAAGAAAAAGAGAGTACTGTAATGAAATATGATTCAAGATTGTGATGTAGGGGGTAATAATCGTGGAAAGCATAAGTGTTGTGAATCAATAAAAGTGAATAACCTAAATGCAAATTAGGGGTTGAAAACCTGCACACTTGATTGGTCATTATACAACAACTTGGGATTGGGCCAGAACCAGTCCCTGATTGGTTACTTTTGGGACTGTCCTTATTGGTCAGTAGTTGGAACCTGTTGCGCAGTTTCATTGGTTAATAAGGCAGCAGCTAACCCTATAAAAGGGTTACTGCTGCCCATAGCATTGCTCTGTTCCATTCTGATTCCTGTTATTATTAAAGAGTTGAAGTCACTGGTCAGATGTCTGGTCTCCTTATTCTCTAAACTTAACACTGGCGACGAAGGTGGGATTCGGAGACCGAAGAGCTGACTAACCTACAGAGCAACCTACAGAGCATGTTGTCAAACACGCACCATCAACGGCAACATGGCCAGCGGTGCCGTACCACCCGCTCCATTCAATCCAGAGACCGAAGACTAGGAGGCCTACATGGATCGGTTCCAGATGTTTCTGGAAACTAACAATTTGAAAGATGCAACAACCGGCAAAAAAAGAGCTATCTTTCTAACGCATTGTGGGCCAACCGTGTTTAAAATGGCAAAGTCGCTTGCCAAGCCAGCAGAGGTAAAAGAAATGGACTGGGACGTCCTCGAGCCGTTACTACGGGCTCACTACGCGCCCTCCGTACCGACCCTAGTAAGAAGACACGAATATTACCAGAGGGATCAACGGAAGGGCGAAAGCCTTGCCAATTACATCGCGGACCTCCGGAACCTAGGAGGCCTATGCGGGTTCGCCGACCTGGAAGAAGCCCTCCGGGACCGTTTGGTTCTGGGCCTAGAAGACGGTGCTATCCAGAGCAAAATTATGGCTAAGGGGGACATCAGCCTCACCGATGCCCTTAAAGAAGCCTCAGCAGCAGAGGCGACAAAGAAGTCAGCAGCCCAAATGCACCGCACCAACGCACCGCTACGTAAACTCGCCACTGATACCTCGCCTCGCTCAGAGAGACACCCGGTATCAACTCACCACGAAGACCTAGAGTCCCCGTCCGACAGCGATGAGGAAGAGGTAAACCGACTTCGAACGGAGAGAGAGCAGTCCTCACAACACTCATTTCGACCGTGTGCCGGCTGTGGAGCGAATCACCCACGATCCGGCTGCAAATTTCTTGACGCACTTTGCCGCCATTGCGGGAGACGCGGTCACATCGCAAAGGTTTGCAGAAGCAAACAGAACTCCAAACCCCGACAGGCGAATTCCAGTCTTCCGGATTCTTGGCACACACCGAGAAAAAGTGAACCACTCCTACAGAAACAAGCCGTCCACCACTTCCACCAGGCGTGAGGAAACCAGGCGGGAAGAGACCCACCAAACAATCACCATAGGCCACGCTACATCCCTTGATGCCGGGAAAATCCGAGTAAAGGTCGCCATCGAAAACAAACCTTGCGTGATGGAGGTAGACTCGGGATCTTCCCTCTCGATGGTGTCGTGGAAAACGCTCCAACAGCTCCTTCCAACGATTCGCCGCCAAGACCTTAACCCTCAAAGGGTTATACTCAAAGACTATCAGGGCAACCGAATCCCCGTCGTCGGGTCCCGCAGATTCCAGGTCTCATTCAAGGACCGCACCGTCGCACTACCACTGACTGTCATGGATCGCGACAGGCCTAGTCTTCTAGGCCTCCAATGGTTCAGGCTGCTCGGAATCACTGTAGCCGGAGTCCACAAGGCCGAAAGCGTCGATTGGGAGAAAGACCTCGTGCAAGAATTCAAAGACGTTTTCGCGAACGGACTAGGCAAGTATAAAGGGACCCCAATCTCGTTTAACTTGAACCCTGAAATAGCACCCATCCACCTTAAGCCGCGTCGGGTGCCGTTCGCCTTAAAGCCTAAAATCGACGAACAACTCGATAAGCTGATAGCGCAGGGCGTACTGGAACCCACCGACCACGCCCGTTGGGAAACCCCCATAGTGACGCCAATCAAGCCTGATGGGTCCCTAAGAATTTGCGGAGACTACCGGGCCACATTAAACCACGCACTGCAGCAAAGTGCTTATCCAGTACCGGTAGTGCAACACTTACTCCATTCTCTGGGCAGCGGGAAAGTTTTCGCCAAACTAGATTTAGGCCAGGCATATCAACAATTGCCTGTAGACCCAACCACAGCCGAGGCACAAACGATCGTAACACATGGGGCGCCTTTAAATGCAACCGGCTCCAATTCGGAGTAAGCGTCGCCCCTGGAATCTTCCAGAGTTTAATGGAAAGGTTGTTACAAGGGATAAAAGGCGTTGTCCCATATTTCGACGATGTACTTATCGCCGCACCTAACAAAGACACCCTAGAAAAACGACTCAGAGAGGTTTTACGAAGATTCCAAAATGCAGGCCTCAGAGTAAAAAAAGATAAATGCCACTTATGTACCGAAAAAGTAGAATTTTTGGGATACCTTCTGGACAGCCAAGGAATTCATCCCACCGAAGACAAATTACGGGCAATTAAAAAGGCACCCACTCCGAGGAACAAGGCAGACCTACAGGCGTTCCTTGGACTTATCAATTTCTATAATGTGTTTTTACCCCACAAAGCAACAGTAGCTGAACCATTGCATAGACAAAAAAGCAACGTGGGTTTGGGGACAAAGGGAACAACATGCTTTCCAACAGATAAAGAAATTGCTAACTTCTGATTCAGTACTTATGCAGTACAACGAGACTCTGCCGCTTACTATCACGTGTGATGCATCGCCTTTTGGGGTTGGGGCAATTCTGGCCCACGTGTTACCAAACGGAGCGGAAGCCCCCATCGCGTTTTTTTCGCGAACCTTAGCTAAAGCTGAACGCAATTATAGTCAGCTGGACAAAGAAGCTTTAGCGATTGTTGCTGCAGTTAAAAGATTTCACGAATATGTTTATGGCCGTGCCTTTACAATAATCACTGATCATAAACCGTTACTGGGGATCATTGCGGGTAATAAACCAACCCCGTATATATTGTCCCCCAGAATGACCCGTTGGTCTGAATTCCTGGCGGCCTACAACTACACTTTGCAGCACCGCCCGGGGAAATCGATTCTCCACGCCGATGCATTGAGCAGAACACCGCTCCCAGATGCTGTTGTGGATCCAGCACCAACCCTCTCAACACTACAGATTGAATCTCTACAGGCACCACCCTTGAGGGCTAGAGACATTGCTTTTGAAACGAAACGTGACCCAGTTCTGCAACACATACTACGCTGGGTTGAACGGGGGTGGCCGACAGACCAAATTGCACCTGAATGGGCGCCCTTCAAAGCCCGCCAAACCGAGCTGTTTTCCCAAAAAGGCTGTATCTTGTGGGGCGATCGAGTCGTAATCCCTGCCAAATTGCAACAGACTGTGCTGGCGGTATTGCATGAGGGACATCCGGGTATTGTGCGGATGAAATCACTCGCACGCAGCTACGCTTGGTGGCCGGGAATCGACAAAAGAATCGAGGCCTGGGTCGCTACGTGCCAACGCTGCCAGGACGTCAGCAACGCCCCACCGAAAGCAAGCCCAACCGAATGGGAAACGCCGAGGGGACCGTGGTCCCGTATTCATATTGACTTTGCGGGGCCTACCAAAGGTCACACTTTCCTGATTACTGTCGACGCCTATTCCAACTGGCTCGAGATTCTTTGAATGCACACAACTACAATTGACTCAGTTATTAATAAATTACAGACTCAGTTATTAATAAACAGACTCTTTGCCACGCACGGGTTTCCGGACGTGTTGGTCTCGGACAACGGCCCGCAGTTCACTGCATTGCCCTTTGAACAATATCTGGCTGATCGGGGCATCCGCCATGCGCTGACCTCGCCCGCGCACCCTGCGGCGAATGGACGTGCAGAACGCATGGTACAATTTGTGAAAAAGACCCTGCATAAAATGGAATTTGGCAACATCGACAAGAAAATCAATCGAATCCTCTTATTGCAGCACATCACGCCTCACAGCGTGACCAACAAAACACCCGCTGAACTTCTCATGGGGCGGAAAATACGATCGCACCTGGACCGACTCCACCCCGCTTTCGCACCAGAAAAACCTGTCG